>NC_065512.1:13787295-13892256 GCF_006386435.1 Epinephelus moara | reverse complement strand
CTCAGACATTCGCCACCTTAACTTTCGTTCATGTCCCACTGTGTTTCCCCCTGATGCCGTTGAGGGCCATTAAACTATAACGGCAACAGGCCACGTATCATGCTGATGTCAAAGGACAGCTTTATTTGTCAGCATCTGACACCGCAAGTCACCTCCCAAGCACCAGATTTCGACAACTTCAGAGTGAGTTAAGCTTAAGCTCCTCCGCTCTCCTGTTTCTTCCTATATCTCTCACATCCTTGCTGTGAGGTGCTAGGACACAAGGAAGAGACAAAAGTGAAGGAAGTCAGAAGCATAAGATGCATACTTGGGGTGACTTTGGCACCTTAACATTGGTTCTTGTCCCATCACTTTTCCCTTTGACGCCGCCAGGCACCATTAAACTATAACAGCAACCGTCCATGTATCATGCCAAAGTAAAATGACGCCTTTATTCGTTGGTGTCTGACGCCGCAAGTCACTGCCCAAGTGCCAGATTTTGACGACTTCAGAGAGAGACCAGGTTGGCAGGACAAGAGTGGAAAAACCTAGGCCTCGTTCAACTTCGGGATTTCGTCTTTTAAACATCAAAGTGTAAGTTTTAAAAATCGAATAACTAATTTACGGTGGAAGGACGGTCATGTATTTTCATTTTCAGGGAGGCTGGAGGAAAATATTTGTAGCTTCAGGTAGGGTCAAAATAAAAATAAGTCACACCTCAGCCACACCCCTCTTCTGATAAGTAAAGAACAGTCCTTAATATTGTTAAAACCCAGACCTGGGGCAGTTCAGATACAACTGGCCCATTATGGCAGACCCACTGTGGCCTCTCAGGCTTCACTGGGAAACCTTAAATCCTTTTGGGACACTGCTTCCCCTCCTTACCAACACTCAACAAGCTGCTGTGGCACAGGACTGATCCCACGTCCTGTAAAATGCCTGTTACACAACTGTATGTCAATCATATAATGCATATCCATACTGAGATTAAAGGCTGAGTGAATGACATCGACGGAGCCAAGGTTACTATGGAAACGGAGGAGAGCTAAGGTGCTACATGGGGTAAAAAACAAGCTAACCACGGTAGGTAAACACAAATGTGTGCGAGCATAGGTCCTAAACCAAGCTAATATGATATGTGACACCATGGCCACGTGATAGAGTAGCAAATACACGACATTATTGTACCAAGGCCTACACCGGAGGATGAGAGTGTCTCCACTTCCTGGAGCACCGACAAGCTAACGTGCAGCAGCAGCACGAAGCGTCAGTAGCATCCTTACAGCACAACAGCTGGACGTCCGGTTACACACACACGACGGCGGGTGCAGCGGCGGTAAAAGAAGACATACTGAAGCACTTACGAGAGGAGGGTTTCCCTTATCTGTCGCGTCTCGTCCTGTCCATGACATCAGCTGTTTTCCGGCTGTGTTGGGGGGGATCGTGTGGGAGAGAGCGGGAGCGCGCGCAGGTTCCAATCACATCAACAGCACCAGCGCATGCAGCGGAGGCGCGCGGCCGTCTCCATGGTAACAGTGGAGGGGTCCTCAAGTGGCTGCGTCACAACAGACTCCCAAATACTTTTATTTGGCTCGGTTGTTCAGCACTGTTATATTAAACTGTGGCAGACTAACACCTCCATCATCACATAAAACGGTTTCAGTATTATCAGGGAAAATATTTATTATTTTTTACCTTCTAATTGCTGTCATTCAATATCATAAATCACGTGCAGTCTTATAATCTATAGGTAAATATTTAGTTTCATGTCAGATAAAACAAAGCTTCTGTATGCATACCTTTGATTGTGGCCCTCATGCATTATTTAACCAAGCACAGTGCTGTCAGGTTAATTCAGAGCATGCAGAGTTCCTGTGGGATGAAAGGTGCAAGTTGAAAGTTTTACTTCATCCTCCTGTGTGTGTCTGACACGGCCACTCATGGGCCTTTCCTTCCTTTGGCCTGGGCTTGTATCAAGCAGTTTAAACACTGCCAGAGTACAAACTGTGCAGCTGGTTGTCTGGAGGAAGCTTTGTTTTTACATCATCGGTTGCTTGAAAAACATCATATTAAAGTAATTACTGTGGTCTCAGTGCTATGGGCTGATACTTTTACTGAATAAACCATGTGGAGGTCACTTTTGTTTTTCCTCTCATGTAAATGATAAATGTTTTTGTTCATATTTAATGATGCACCAAGCCAGTAGGTGTTCCTCAATAAAGACGTGAAAAACAGTTGCAACTCAGTTTAAGATTTTCCCTTTCTTTTATTAATGACAGAGCTGACAAACACTCAGTGGCATAAAGTAGTTCCGACAAGCCTCCGTGCATGCTGTTATGACGGCCCCTCGTGCCCAATAGTTACTAGTTATGAAGCACACACACACACCACTAGGCATATACACTCACCGGCCATTTATTAGGTACACTTGTTCAACTGCTTGGTAATGCAAATAGCTAATTAGCCAATCACGTGGCAGCAACTCAGTGCATTTAGGCATGTAGACATGGTGAAGACGACCTGCTGAAGTTCAAACCGACCATCAGAATAAGGAAGAAAGGTGATTTAAGTGACTCTGAACGTGGCATGGTTGTTGGTGCCAGAAACTGCTGACCTACTGGGATTTTCACACACAACCATCTCTAGGGTTTACAGAGGATGGTCTGAAAAAGAGAAAATATCCAGTGTGAAAATGCCTTGTTGATGCCAGAGGTCAGAGGAGAATGGCCAGACTGGTTCAAGATGATAGAAAGGCAACAGGAACTCAAATAACCACTGGTTCCAACCAAGGTCTGCAGAAGACCATCTCTGAACCAACAACACGTCCAACCTTGAAGCAGACGGGCTACAGCAGCAGAAGACCACACCAGGTGCCACTCCTGTCAGCTAACAACAGGAAACTGAGGCTACACTTCACACAGGCTCACCAAAACTGGACAACAGAAGATTGGAAAAACGTTGAGTCTTGATTTGGATATTGGACCACAGGCGTTATTCTGAAATGGCAATCCAAATCACTCATAAACTCTGCTTCCACCAAGCAGTGAGTACAGTTCAATATGCTCTTTTTCCGTTTCTATTGTCAAAGTTGTGGATGGTACCAATGGAACAGTTCTGTACCGTCCCCATGTTTGGTCCCCCCTCTGTTGGGGTACCTAGCACACAGATCTGGTACTAAACTGTAACTATAAAATGAAAGGATGTTTTGCTGCCTCTCACAGCAGCTGGAGTCTGACAAAAAATAACTTAATTCACTGGGCCGACTGCCGGCAACTAAAAATAACTTAATTCACTGGGCCGACTGCCGGCAACTTTTAAGGTGGATCGTTAACTTGTAATGTTACTAAATGCATGAGTTGATGATGTGAATCCATCAGCACACCTTAAATGTCAATGTGACAACTTTGACCATTAGTTTGGTTTCTATTGTCTCTCTTGGATGACATACACTCTTAGTAATGAGTGGATCTTCAAGCGTTTAAAAATATATATTAATTTAAACCAGATTATGCGAGCTGCATATATCCCAATCCTCACTCAGAGGGGGAAAAAAGTGTCATGGAGTGTTGTTCCTATGGGCTCTGGCAGCACTAAACCCCTGAGCTTGCCTGAGAAGGACTAAATGCACAAACTTGCTATCTTTAAATATCCCATGGATCACTGCAGCCTGTTTTATTTTGTTCTGAAAATGTTGGCGTGCAGCCTCGTTCTGTGGACGATAAACGAGGTGCAGGCTGACAAAGGAAGAAACACAGTGAGTGCTGGATGGAGCAGTGAGTGACAACACATGAAAGAGTACTGTTTGCAGTAGAAAAGCTAAGCAGGTCTTGGGTCTAGGTACCATGTCTGAAGGCTTAATTTTGGTTCCAAAGGTACTATACCGAAAGTGTTAAGTGGAAACGGGGCTATAAGGGCCTGCTCCCTGCCCTCTTTACAGGACCCCCCACCCCACGGGCCCCAGTGCAACCGCACTGACTTCTCTTATGCCCTTTAAAATACTTTAATTCAGCCAGAGACACTTGCCTCAAGGACTGACCCTTTATATCAGATAGTTACACAGCTAGAATCTGCATGAAAAACCTCTGCAAAAGCAGCAACAAGGATTCTGCTTGGGGGAAGTAATCCCCTTATCAAACACATACATGATCATTATCTTATCACACGAGGAGAAGGCAGGGGTGTTGGAGGGCATGCATGTTTCAGCACAGGCATAAGAAGTGCGAATGAGGCAGGTGATGTCAGTCAGGTAATAGGCCTCTCTCTCTCTGACATGTCATAGCAGGTGGAACTAATACCATTAATGAAGCCCAGTGAGACATTATTCACCAGTCCCTGGAGCTGACAAACAGGATGCAGCAATTGATCTTGCTGCAATGTTAAAATGTCTGCAGCGAAAAAGCTCTCTATGCTACATGTTACTCCTTTGACTTCATTGCTGTTTTAAAAGCCAGCTTGGTCCAAACACTGATCCACACTGGATGGTGGTGTCTTTAAAGACTCACTGAAATTGAATTTTTGCATTCAGCTTTGCTTGAAATAATTAGTTCTATCGGATCAGAGTCAAAATGCATGCTATTATTTCTGCAGCATCGTTCTGAGCACACTCCATTTTTGCTTGTCATGGCAAAGCACAGGTGTTACTAAGAACATTAACCATGACTCTTTTCCATTTAAGTGTCCCAGCAAGCTATGACTAAGTGTGACAGTGAGCCAGCATGCACAGTACCAGGACCCTGAACCCAGAGCAGCTAAATGGGATCCAACCATCATTAAGCTATCTTTCACACCTGTGCTTTTCCTATTGCCACATGTCAAAATGTCTCCAGAGAAAAGGTCTATTACATCAAAAGGAAAGATAGAAACAAAACTACAGCACTCCGGAGAGATCATCTGGAAAAGGAATGGGGAAAAAAAGTGAAACAAAACATTTAAAAAAAAAACAGTCTGCTTCTAATTACATCTCAAACTGGTGACTTAACTTTTTATTTTGGCAGTTTTCCCCACTCCAGCTCCTGCCCAGGCCTGTGTCTGAGAGTCAAGACTAATCAAAGGCACTTGTATGGAGAGAACTGTTGGCCTCTGAAGGGATTGAGCCAGTTCAGGCCAGCCTGCTGCTCTTTCTCTCCTTCTCTCCTTCTTCTTTTCCCTCTCACTCTCTCTTCCTGTCCTGTCTGTTTAAGGAGAGAAAGATTGGGAAATTCCTTCAAGCTACTTTACTTCAGGTTTCTGTGGGATTTAAACATGCACACTGAGGTTTTGGTACAGTCCATGTTGGTGCCGTTGTTTCTGATTCTCCTCTCCGCCGTGGAGGACACTTTGTTACAATCGGTGAGGTGAGTTTCCACACAGCTTTGTTTTTTCCTTAGTTTATTTTGGGGTAGTCTAGAGAGCAAGGAGGAAGAGGGAGGTGCAGAGTTTTGCTGACAAAGACAACATTTGGAAACTACAATGTGGGGAAAGTTTAGGAGTGCCTATACATGTAGTTTGCACTTGCAGTTTCTTTACGCTGCTTTACTTGCCAATAATTCTGCATGCAAAGTCACGGGGGAAAGGCTGCTTCTCTGTTTCCATTATTCAGCGTTTGAATAGCACTTTTTTTTCTGTCTTCGAAGACATTCATTTATTTTCATTTGGTAACGTCAGCTGAACCTTCGGTGACATTTTGGTGTTTCAAAATCCTTTAGTCACGTACAGAATTAAAGAAGGAAAATCCAAACACACTTATGCAAAAAAAAAAATAATAATTGCAATTAGTAACCCTTGTACTCTTCTGAATCATACTTTTTTTGCTTTTTAATAAAATCAGGAATGTTTCACTTAAAGCTGTAAAACCTTTGATTTTTCAAAAATATTACATTTAATTGGACTAAAGTGTGAAAATGTAAAGAATAACATGGAGTCAATCACAGGAATTGGCTATAATATGAAAAAATCTCTTCTGTTTACCTTGGCCTTTTACAGTAGAGCCTGAGTCAGCAGACCTGTAAATGCTGCCATATGATTCAAACTTAACGCAGCTGCAGAGGGGGTGTTTTCTCCAAGCAGGTGCACCGTGCCTGCGTAGCGATTATGTTATAGTGTCGCCTACAGTGCATAGTATTTATTAGACGGCAGTGGCAAACCCACATATGCTTTACCTATTTATTAGACGGCAGTGGCAAACCCACATATGCTTTACCACAGGAAGCAACAGCTTCAGAGAGTTAAGGTGATTACAGTGCTTTCCTCTGTTTTTAATTATGTATATCCAAATAATTCCTACCTTGGCTATGTCATCATAACAACTTCACGGTGCCAAAAAGGAGTAAGTGTGAAACACTAAGTATTGAAGGTTATGTTTGTAACCTCAGCTCTAAGAACACAGGTTTGGCATTTCCATGTATGTACAATGCTCAAGCCAATCAACATCCGGCATATCAACAACTTCTTAGAGAGGCATCATTAGGGTTGGACTCCTTAAACTAGGGTTGCAAGACATAATGTTTAGTCATTTTCACACTGGCATTCCCCCCCTTATGGGCCCTGTAGTTTAGGGCAGTGGTTCCCAGCTGGTGGGTCGTGGTCCAAAAGTGGGTCATGGGTCTATTCTGAATGGACTTCAATTGATTCAAGTGTCAAGTTAGTAAAAAACACACTTTATTTTGAAGTACAGTGAATTTCCAGCACAGAGCTTTTACTTCAAAGCGCCGTTTCCTGCTGTAGAGTGCGCAAGTAACCGACAGCTGCTTAACAGAAACAGCAACTAGCTCAACGACATGGCCAAACGCAAGTATGACACTGAACAAATTAAACTGTGTGGACCTTAAACTAAGGTCTAAGGAGAGGTGTGGACCCCGTGGCTGGACCAGTTGGGAACCACTGGTTTAGGGGACAAAATAACACCCCAGCAACGGCACCAGCATTTGTAGCAATTTTCCATGGAAGTCTGAGTTGAAATACTACACTGCACTCCAGAGACTGGTGTCCATACACAACCATTACAAAAAACCTTAAGAGCAATCAGTATACATGCAGCCTGTGTCAAGCTATATTTATTAATATCTTAAATAAGTATTTCCCTGCTGGCAAGATGATCTCTTGGTATTACTAGGCTGACGATACAGCAGAAAAACACAAATAGTTTTGAAATTAATGCTATATGACCAGAGAAAACAGAGAAAAAGGGCTGTAGCATTTGCAATTGCTTGAGAGGTAGAAAACTTACAACTACGAGAATGCATTGCGCCATAGAGGACATATTGTGAGCTTGACTGTTTTTCCCACAGGAAATAGGATGGTGGCAGGCTGGTAAAAAAAGGATCTCAAATTACAGTTTAACAGTAGGCTAAAATATTTCTGAAAACATTTTAGGTGAGAATCAGGCAATGCTGTAACCGAAACACAGTAACAGGCTTCATGTGCCATTGAGCAACGTTCATAAGAATGAACAGGGTCCTGCCTTCATTATCGATGTCTCTTAATGCATCCATGGTTTTGAAGCCTTGAGTTTAGCATTTCTGCCATTAGCCATGTTTCCATCAGCCTGTTTAGATGCGCATCTAGAAGTATCGCATCGGAAAATTATGATGGAAACGCCAAAATTCGAATTAAAATCCCCTGATTCGCACAAACTAAAATACGCTCGCTTTAGCCGGGTTTTGGTTGATTCGAAAAAATGTTGATTCGCAAAACGGGGGATGGAAACAGTTATGTTCGAATTAAGTCTGACGTAGCGCACCTCTCTCCATGGTGATATCCACACTCCGGGTCGGGAAGGCGGTAATGCATTTACAAGCTGGTTGCCAACCGCCAGAAAACGTAGAAGAAGAAGAATGCGAGACTTGTTTTGTTTCCGGTTCTGCGGAAAACTCACGCGAGTTCATAGTTTTCACCATAGTCCGTACATTTAATGGAAACACACAGGACTCGTATTTCTTTTAATGCGCATTTCCCAATGATTCGAATCACTTTTGGATGGAAACATAGCTATTGCCATCTTGGATTCTTGGAGCCATACGTTACCATTTTTGGGCGAGAAGCTGGCACTGTGGCGGAGCAAGGGGTGGATCCCACTGAGAAGCCAAGGACAATATCAGCAGACAGCCTGTCATTAATTATGTGTAACATTAAGGCTTTAAAGAATTGTGAACAGGTAAATTATATTAAAAAAATCAATCCCTGTAGAGTTGTCATTAATGGGGAAATGATATATAGAGACCAAATTGTTTTTACCAAGCTGTAAACATGTTTGTTTATGCTGTAAAGTCGGGCATTTTAACATGAGGGTCTACGGGGATTGATTAGCTTCTGGAGCCAGCCTCAAGTGGTCGTTCAAAGAACTGCAGTTTGGGCACCTTATGCGTTCAAAAAAATGCGGTTAAAAAAAAGACAATAGAAAGCATGCATCAACAATGTGAGTTGTGTCCCTGCTTCTTGGATACTTCATGTAATTTATAACAGTCCCAATTCAAAGCATTTGCAGTTTGAATGTGTGCGTTTGCAGTTTTGGACATGTAACAAGCTGTTTAGTCAGATTCAATGGTGTGATTATTATTTGCTGTCTTTTCGATGTTTATTTTCTTTTTGCATTAGGAACACAGATTACTGACCAATTATTTCCTCTCATGCAGTCTCAGAACAAGCATGCATGCCGGTGGTTGGATAGATCATTAGCTTTGGTCTTTGTGTTGTGTTCACATTATTTTTTTACAGAATTTGGGAGGCAGCATCAGCAGTTTTTAACAGAAGTGGTGAGGTGGCATTACTTAACTTTTTTGGTCCTTACTGCCAGCTTGTTGTGTCACAGCTCTAATTGTAGATTGCTTGCTGAGCACACATTGTACCTGCAATATCACTACTTTCCATCCTGCTGGAGGAGCAGGAACGTTGCTATATCTGTTTATATAGTCAGGTGAACATGCCAGTTGTTTCTGTGTTTATTGTGCTGATGTGACTTGGTTTCTTGCTTCCTACGGCTTCTTTCTTTTTTTATTTTTGTATAATTCATTTTACATTTGATATAAACAGGGATTTTACTCACAGTGGAGATGACTGCCTCCTTGTGCTCTCCTCTCCAGCCCTCTAGTGTGGCATTAACATCAAAAACCTCTGCTTTTTTCATTCTCACAGAGGCTGTGGGTTCATTTTGGCAGGCCGTGCACCCACAAACTATGTAATTTTTCCTTTCCCAAGTGACAGGGGGAAAATGCATTGAGCTGCACTGTCCTGGACGTAAAAAAAAAAAAACACCTGTTGTTCTTATCTGCAGCAGCAGCTACTGTTTGAGGAAAATCTCCTCAATGGGCTCAAATGTCTTCTTCTAATAAAGCCGTGAGGCCCACAGGAAGGACTCACTGAGTTACTGACAGGCGCACATTCTCAGACCAGACAGTGATGTCATGCCCAGATCAGGTTTACGATGTTGTGGTGAGCCATTACTTGTCTGGTGGCGACTTTATTTTGCCAGTTGGTTTGAAATAAGTGTTAAAACTTGGAGCAGGACGGGGCAGTGTAAAAAGAGTGGAAGGCAGAGTCGAGGGCAGTGTCCAAAATCACTCCCTATTTACTACACTGGTGCGGTGCCCGTTGAAAACATGCCTGGTGGGATGGGTTGAGTGTTTGGCCTGTGGTATCGCTGCTTGTAGCTTTCTCGAGAACCACTCATACAAAGAACTTCACACTCAGCACTGTGCCTTCCTGGGGCCTGAGCAACCTGGGCCAAACAGCTATAGACTTATTATGATGTTTAGATGAAAAATACTAAATTATGTTACCATTCTAACTCATTGTACCCAGATGTAACTTACAAAAGCCCCCCAAAGCACCTAAAGATATGCAACTGTATACTACTTACTTACTCTGTGCTTTTAATTTAGAGGGAAACATTGTACTAGTACATTCACATGACAGAGACATGCTGTTGATTTCATTGCAGATTCAGATTTAACACACAAAATAGAGCAATTAAAATAAAACACATTATTATTTATTAAACTATCTACCATTGTATTAGCATTAAATGCTTCCTTGAACAGTAAATTTAATTATACTTTGCCGATGACGCCTCTCTTCCACACTAACAGTAAAAGTTTGAATGCAAGATTTTTACTGACTGATTTTTGCTCTACTAATAACAGTTAATAGTTTTACTTCAGAAAAAGTTTGGAGTACTTCTTCTACCCCTGTAAACAGCCTACATACATTTCCTGTTAGAGAAAAATAAAGCAAGACGACATTTGCCTTGGGCCCCAAAATCACTAAATCTGCTCCTGATAAACATTTAAGTTGATGTGTTAATTTCCAGATAGCATTGATTTAATTTGCATAGGTATTTTGCAGCCGGAACGTTAGCCTATTAGTGTTATATGTTAGTAATGTTGTGGGAAACTAACACAATGGATGTAGGCAAAGACACCACGATGGTAATAAAGTAGAGCATTGATTTTACGGTGGTAACATATATAAATATTTGCTGATACTGAACTAGTCACATGTCCACATAGCAAATAGGGTGTTTTGTTGGATCCCCAGCAATACTAAGTGTGGAGTAGATTGAATGAAAGGTTTTCAAGATGCAAAAGTACACACAGAAAGACAGACGGAGAGTCCTTACTCTATAGTTAGTGCACCATATTTATTGTGCGCCATCTTTGTCTATGCTCTGAGTGTGAAACAAATAATGCCCTCATCATGTCATGTACACTACTTTAAGCCAACAATCCATCCATCCACTTTCAACCGCTTATCCGAAGTCGGGTCGCGGGGGACACCAGGCCAAGCAAAGCACCCCACACGTCCCTCTCCCCAACAACACTTTCCAGTTCCTCCTGGGGGACTCCAAGGCGTTCCCAGACCACATGAGATATGTAATCCCTCCAGTGTGTTCTGGGTCTGCCCCGGGGCCTCCTACCAGTGGGATGTACCCAGAACACCTCCAACGGAAGGCGCCCAGGAGGCATCCTGATCAGATGCCCGAACCACCTCAACTGACCCCTTTCGACGCAAAGGAGCAGCGGCTCTACTCGGGACTCCTTCCAGATGTCCAAGCTCCTTACCCTGTTTCTAAGGCTGAGCACAGCCACCCTCCAGAGGAATCTCATTTTGGCTGCTTGTATCCGCGATCTCATTCTTTCAGTCATTACCCAGAGCTCATGACCATAGGTGATGATGGACCAGTAAATTGACGACGGTCCAACACAGCGCTCGCATCACTGCAGACGCTGTGCCAAACCGCCAATCCATCTCTCTATTCTACCCCCACTTGTTAACATGTGAGCCAAAAATTCTACAATGCAAATCTTTTACAGATGAGAAATTTACTGCTGTGCAGTTAAAAATTTTGATGACTACTGATGTCTGAATTCTCAATTTACAGCTCACTATTAAGTAACATACTTAGAGTCTATTATAATGGGAGGAACGAGTGGTTTTGAATACANCCCACTTGTTAACATGTGAGCCAATCCATCTCTCTATTCTACCCCCACTTGTTAACATGTGAGCCAAAAATTCTACAATGCAATTCTTTTACAGATGAGAAATTTACTGCTGTGCAGTTCAAAATTTTGATGACTACTGATGTCTGAATTCTCAATTTACAGCTCACTATTAAGTAACATACTTAGAGTCTATTATAATGGGAGGAACGAGTGGTTTTGAATACAACCTGGGTCAATGTCATGTTATCTTGTCATGGGAAAAGATTCAAAATTCCATGCGCTGCTCAGTAGAGGAGTGCGGTCCATCCAAAAATGCAGTCAGTGGGTGAAGCCTGTGTGAAATGGAACTTGTACAGGATAACCTCCCCCTGACACATGGAACACATCTTTATTTGATTTTAATGGGAGTGTCAGGAACACTTGATCTGCTGATTGTTTGAAATATGTCTAGTGTTCCCAAAATGAACAGTATGGGAGGGCAGGATTAGAAAAAGAATGTCAGACAGCATCCAAACGAAACAAATCTCACACAGAGATCCCATGGAGTCAAAAATGAAGCTCGGCAACAGCTGCTGGAGTGTGCTCAATGAAAGGTGAAGCTGTTTCTGTCCTGTTTCATTTGTTTGATTTATCAGCCTAATCCTTCACCGCGTGTCTTTTTGTGTTGTGTGTTTCCAAGGCGTTTGTGTTTTTCTTGATGTCGACTCAAACAGTGTTCTTCATCTTTAGACAGGAAGTCCTATGATGTTACCTGCAAATGGAAGGGAAGGGAAGTTGGAATTTAATTTTATGTAATGTTAAAATTTGTATTTAAACGACAGGAGACAGTAAATATAACTGTGAAGCAATGAAACTGGCAGGGAAACACTGACATTATGCGAACATGTCTCCTCACTTTCCTCAGTTGCGTCTCTTCCTCGTGTCTCCTCCCTGCGAGGATGTAAGAAAGAGATGCAAGGACAGAGGAGTCAAAGCTGCCAAATGAGAAATCCTTGGTTCTATAGCATCAGCCTTAAGCAACATCAGCTACTGTGCCACATGTAGAGGTGCAGCATTCCTATGCCATGCAACTTGATAAAAGACTTCCATGTAGGATACACCCGCGTTTCCTCACTCTAAGCTCCTCCAGAAGCCTCCTCTCTCCTTGTCTCCTCCAGAGAGGAGGCAAGGAAGCATAAGTTAGCATATTAAAAAGCACCCTAGTTGTCAGATGTTCCCATCAAAAGGTCACCAGAGACTACCACTGTGTTACAAATCGCATACTATTCCTTTTCACATACGATTTGTATTGCAGCTGCCCTTATAAAGAACATACTGTTGCATGGAATATGCAAACAACAGAGACATACTACATCGTCAATACATTGCTGCCTTAACTTTGACTCTCTTGCTCATATATCTATTGCAGTCTCAAGCACGAAATACGCTGTAAGGGAGCAGTAATCTCACTGCGGCTCAGTCGATGTGACGAATCCTTTGCTGCAGAAAGGATTGTGGGTCACAATGACCAATAAAAGCATGCAGGCTTATATGGTGCAAAAAGGGACCTGATGCAGTAGGACATCCTGGTGTCTTTGGCATACTGCATTTGAGTGTGTTTCAAACCGCACACTTTTTCTTTTTACTTTTAGTTTGTACTGCAGCTGCCCTTAAAAAGTACGTACTGTTGCATGCAGTTTGCACACGCTCAGGACATACTACTGTCTCATAACATCACGCCTTGAACTTTGACTCTCGTCCTTTTTTAGTCTCGCTCACCAGACCTTTCTCAAGAAAAGAAAGGTCTGGCTGGGCCGACTCTCACTTTAAGATTGGAGAAAAAAACACCCCGGTTGCTTGTATTTCTTTCAACCAATCACAATCGTTCTGGGCGGTGCCACAGCAACGGTGCGCTTGCAAAAATATTGCCAGGGGGAAACAGGTTTTGGTGTAACACGCCCACAAAAATATCGCCTACAGGATGCGAACCATGGCAGAAAAATGGCTACATCCCCGCAAGATCAAACACCGCAAAAGTTAGTAAAGGACGTGTTGAAAACTGCAACCGGAGGTGGTAGGGCGGGACTTCAGCGGGTGGCTCGTTCCGCCCAATGAGAGGCTGATCTATGCAGCGAACTTCCGCCCACTAAGACTACGGTTACCTTGGAAATAAAACAAATGCCACTTACCGAGTTCGCCAGAGATGAAGCTGTTATTTTTATGGCTATGTCCTATTGTTGTTTGTAATATTTATTATTATTTTGTTCACTTAAACAATCAATATTTCTATTGTTACCTTTTGACTGGTCATCAGTTACTTTGATGTGCTGTCAGCCGTCATTGTGATTTCTGATAGCTGTCAATCAGCTGTCAATGAACTGTCAAGCTGACGTGTTTGCGGCTCATTAAATGTGATGTATCGCAGAGAATTATGGGTCAGAATAGCCAGAAAAGCATGCTGGCTTGCATACTGCAAAATCGGACCAGATGTAGTAGAACATCCTGGTATTTTTGGCATACTGCATTTGACATATTATGTATTGGAACATACTAAACTTTTTACTGGCATATTTAACAGTATAGTAGTATGGGTATCGGAACTCTCTGCAAAAGTACTTTCTTGCTACTTTTGTTCTTTCTATGACCTCAGCCATGTTGTGTGTGTCCTGTAGCTTAAACCACACACAAACACACATGCAGATTTATAAAGAAATCTACAAAGAAACAAAAAGAAAACTGCTCTACATTCTGAACCTTGGGCTCATGTCTCATCTTTGGGTCTATCAAACACTCTGCAACTATAAATAGGAGAAAAATAAATGGGTTTTGTGAATGTAAACATCCATACTACATATCAAACATAATGAATGCCTGGTTTTCAATGTTTAAAACTCAGATGTAATGCTCTGTATTTCACACAGGCATATGTGGCAGCACACTTGATCCTCAACTTCAGAAGTCTCCGAAGCTGCACAACAACTAACCGTCTTTGTTTTTCCCAGCCAGGTGGGTGGTGTGTGCAAGCTGTCCACAGAGTCGTCCCTGCGCCGCTGCAAGACACCTGATGGCAAGATCTGCAGCGGGAGGGGCAAATGTGACTGCGGCATCTGCATCTGTGCGGCCACGGATCCTGGGAAGTTCTACGGTCCACGCTGCGAGTGCCACGACTGGGTGTGTGCTACACATAATGGGAAAACATGCAACGGTGCGTACAGTGGCACATAAGACGAGCAGATGGTTTGGTTTTATAGCGAGAAATCAAATCTCTCTTAACACCGTTTTATTGGCATTATGTCTGATTAAAGTTTGACTAAGTCTCATGTGAAGTTGTGTACAGGCACATGGCTCCACATGTTTTACCGCTTGGTACGGCTGTTAGTGATGGGTCAGTAAGTGATGCAGCAGAGCTTCTAACATCTTGGCAAATGGACTCTCCAGCTGATGTTTAGCATCTGTTTCAGCCAGGTGTGAGGAAGAATAGAGAGCTTAAGGGTGTAATCCAAAGATTTGTTAAGGCTTTTAACGTCTCTTTCATTTTATGATATCAAATACTGAAACATATATTTCACAGACTTGGAGTTGAGTTAAAGCATTTCTGTTTCACCTGTGTTTCTTTCTTTATTGCCCAATCAGAGGGGTTCAGTATTGTGTGTTTGAGAGGCTGCATCACCCTGGCAGCACTTCAAAGGGATTCATTGGTAATAGACAGCTGGCTGGTTCAAGTGTATTCGCTTTTGTTGGGAGGCACGGCTTTGAACTTCGCCTGTTGCCTGAAATCTTACAAGTTTTCAGAAAGAACACTTGAGAGTGCATCCACACCGAAGGACACGTTGCCACATGAGATACACTCCACTTTGCACATTCATTTTCTAACATATATTAACAATAAATCAAATGACTACATGTAATGTGAAAGGGATAGCTCATGGCGACAAAGCTGCAGAGAATTATCACCAGACCCGCAGCTCTCCTCAGCTCTACTGAGCTCTGCAGCATCTATAGCATCTTTAGTGTTGATGTGTAACAGGGTCAATTGTGCAGCAGTAATGTGTGTAACAAGGTCAGGTGTACATTTGTAGTGTTAAGTATTATAAGTACACATTATTTGTTTCTGTAGTTTTTACCTGACATGCTCAGGCCCCCACAGTCAATATGTGGAACGTTTGACACTACTCTGTTTCTGCACCCCTACGTTCACCTTTGAGGGTACAACACCTATAAAGGGGTGTCTCCCGCCTTGCCTCTCCCCTCTTGCTGTTGTGCTCTGTGGGAGCGGTAAGCGACATTGCTGTTCTGGTAATTTTCTTGTTTTAGCGCTGTTAAGCTGTGTTTATAAGTTTATTTCATGCTAACATATTCATGTGTCACGTCATTTGAGTAGGGGCTCGAGTTTGTATGGTTGTGTTTGACGGAGGATTTTGTTTTTGCCACTTGTTGTCAGGTATGTTTTCTGTGTTTCACTGTGTTTAGTTGAATGTAACATGGCCGCCCTTTTGCTGTTGTGCTCCATGGGAGAGGGGCTTGAGTTCGTGGTCGTGTTTGATGGAGAATTTTGTTTTTGCCACTTGCTGTCAGGAATAAACGGAGATTGCCTCCAAAGATATCCACAGTCTGAGCCTCTTCATATCAACAAAACGCAGACATCGGTTACATATAAGAGTGATACTTAACTTATGGCCAGGCCCAGGGGCCTTAAACTGAGTGCTAATTCACAATGAAAACAAACTGATTTACACTGGGATTTTTTTCTATTTGAATGTAAATGTTTAAATGTAAGTGCCAGAGTGCAATGGAGGTCCAGGCTAAGCCCAAATGTCCTCAAATCCTAGAAACACCCTGGCCTGTTTACACCTGACTTGCGCTGTGCTGCTGCAACTGGATTTGCCTCTAGGCAAAGATGAGTCAGGACAGCAGAAGTCAAAAGATTTAAATCAGGCAATTCATTTATTATATATACTAATAAACATGATTAGTATTTGTTTATTTATTGGCCCCTGGCCACCTGTCATTTTACAAAAGTGGCCCGCGGCCAAAACAAATTAAGTTTCCCTGGTCTACAGTGTAGCTCAGAGGTGTCAAACTCATCCTAGTTCTTGGGCCACATGCAGCCTAATTTGATCTCAAGTGGGCCGGACCAGTAAAACCACTGCAGAATAACATGTAAATAATAACACCTCCAAATGTTTTCCTGTGTTTAAGTGTAAAGAAGTACAAGTTTATTCTGAAAACATTCATCCTTTCACAAAACAGCAGATGAACATCCTGAGATGTCTTCAGAAAAATAAATGTAATTATGACAGTATGTCTCAGTTTTTCCACATTCGGTTACTCTACTACCCACATGTGCACACATTTCCACTCCTTTGTAGTATTGCTGGCATCACCACACCAAACTAAAGTGGAAACTAGTGAGGAAGCAGATTAAGTTACTCCCTGCCTTACAAACCACTTACAAATTAATTGGTTTGGTAGTTTCATAGTAATATGGTTCCAGATCAGGATGGAAAAGCCTCTGTAGCAGCATTTTACATGAAGTAAGCCTCTCACTGTTTAACTTGCCCCTGAAACCTGGCACCTCTCAACCTTCATAAGTGCATTTATATTAGATGTGCAAAGTCTTGCTGTCTATAGCTTGTTGTGTTGCCCTCACGTCACAAAATATTATATGTTTTTAGGCAGGGGTTTAGCAAGTTTACATACATTGTCAATTGTAACCATAAAATGAAAGGCTGTTTTGCTGCCTTTTCATCTTAGGCTGCTTTCACACCTGCTCTGTTTGGTTCAGTTCAATCAAACTCAAGTTCATTTGCCCCCTAAGTGCTGTTCATTTGGGCAGGTGTGAACACAGCAGTCACACTCAGGTGTGCACCAAAACAACCGGACTGAGACCTTCTTGAAGAGGTGGTCTCTGTCTGGTTACAAATGAACTCTGGTGCGGTTCGTTTGTAGTGAGAAGGTGTACCGACCTGGATCTGAACCAACTGCAGTCACATGACACATTGTTTGGGTTAAACATGAGCATGTTACAGTCCTGGAGGATTATTAATGTGCACCTCCTCCTGTACTGCCTTAATATGCACATTCAGCACATCCAATGCATCAAAACATTGTTTTCTAGTTGGAGCCGCGCCTCGTTTTCAAACTGTATGGTTTGACTAAAATGAACAATGACAGCAATATAGTCCACGATGAGCAGCGCTAAAATCAACCTGCGTAGTTGTCCCTCCATTGTGACATTAGAAAGTGTCACATTTATCTTGCAAGTGTACTCTTCTTCAATGTTTGCTTTACTTCCTGGATTTTTCCCACATGGAAATTCTGGCCAATCAAGAGCAGCTTTCTCACACAAGGCATTTGATCTGGTCCGCTTGTAAATGCTGCCGTGAGAACACGAACCAACTCTAGGCAATTATACAATTTTGTAACAAAATAAATCCATGATTCAGACCAAAGCAAGACAACTCTAGGTCTGAAAGCAGCCATTGTAGTTAACAGTTAGCTGTAGACTGAGAAAAAAAATCATTTTATTTACTGTGCTGTTCAAAGACTACCACTGGCAGGTGCTGGCAACTTTTAAAGTGTTATGTTTCTTGTGCATGAGTTGACACCGTCAGTCAATCATTTCTGTTTCTTTTTACTGTCTCTCTTACATGACATATGCTTTAGAGATGGTTGGATCTTTAAGCACTTGTGTGTACAAAAAGTGTCAGGATGTCATTTCAGTGCGCTCCAGCAGCACTGCACCCCAGGATGTAGGTTTGAAACCATTTTTAGAAAGGTGTTAATTCCACTATGAGGTCCTTTTGGAGGCTGTGGTTTGTGACACTGCTGAATATCATCACATTATACTGAGAGGTTTTTCTAATATTTAGTTGACAGTCATTGATATAAATTTGGCAAAACAAGTCAATGGCACCCCAATTACAACCACACAATAAAATCAACTCCTGACACAGTTTTAATAAAACCAGGCCATTATTGCTCTCAAAAATCTGGGATTTATTGCTGGGCTATTTTATCAGACTACAGTCATGTTAGCTGGGTGTATATAATAAACTGGCAAATGGCAGCTCGCAACCTGTTACCAAGACTTACCAGACATTTATCATTTATCAGATGAGATATCCTGGAAGTTGTGAGAGAAGCTGGCCCCGCTATGTCGATGTAAGGAAAAGGAACCCTCATCTTTTTGTTTGGTGTTCTCTGTAGTCACCTGGCTATGAGTGTCAGGGTTTAATGGAGATATGTGTGCAACCCAGAACGGGTATAATGGAGATGTGTGTGCATATGTGTGTGTGTGTGTGTGTGTGTGCGCACACGAGGGGCCGAATGATTTATTTGGGTTGGCTGCCGTGAGGAGCTCATTATGGTTCAGCAGTCTGGAGCGAGAAGGCCCTGCTTCAGCCTGATAATGGGGTTTCACTCACTGGTACACAGACTGCAAATGGAACCTAGATGCATCAGAAGAGGGATGGGCTTTAACACACACACACACACACACACACACACACACACACACACACACACAATCAGGCTCATTCCCATAGTGTTTTGCACACACAAACACGCACAACCAGCCACATACTCACACAATCAAATGCCCATGTGCATATAGAGCCCGGCAATTATATTCAAAGCATATTGAGAAGAATACAGACATCCCCACCTCCCCCAAGTTGCTCAATGGCCCATGCCGCATGCATGGTCTGCTGTCTCAGATCGGCAGCCAATTTCTCTCCCTGCGGCTCCCTTATCTCAGCCTCTCACAACTGCCCACTGATAAGATCCAATAGATTTTTCTCCTTAGGGATAAACTGTGTGTTTTTCCTTTCCAAAAACATTAGCTTCCCTGGCATTGAGATGTTCTTTTACCTTGGATGGCATTCATCAGGCACACGTGGGCTAATTCGGATCCTCAATGAGAGCAACAAGTCGAGCTGGATGAAGAGCTCGGGTCTTTTGAATTAAGGTGTGATAGCAATAATTTTAAATACCAGAATAGGTTGAAATGTCAGCGTTGTCTGTTGGAAAAAGCCTACATGAGACCTTTTGGCTACATGGTGAATATTACTGCCACCACAGGGCAAGAACGTCCTCAGCCTGATACGACGTCCTGTCCTCCCGTCTGCATCGTCTATCCTTTTATTGTGTGGGTTTCCTTTTGTTTGCAGTCAATTCACATCCAAGTCAAGTGAAGCGGAAGCTCTGCATTTATATATTATGCGTGCATACGGATGAATATAGTAAACTGCCTGGGGTGATCTCGCGCAATGCATGCTGGAACGGAGGCATTATAGAAGCATACCGCAGGAGTTCATATACTGAGCTGTCCTGGTTCTCTTTAGGAGAGATGTCCTTGTCATTTTATTCTGAGCAAAAGTGCACGTTATGTTCTTTTTACATATGAATTACAATTACAAAGACACATGCATGCTTCTCGGTTTCAGAGCTTTTTCATTCTCCCATTGTGTGACTTGACAGTACCATTGTGCATTATTTGTGCCATGGAATGTTCCTGGTAAAACTAAGAGTAAATCACTTCCATCACAATGGAACTTATTTGTGAAAGGCCTTGTTTAACTAAGAAGTAACACTGGGGTTTTTAGTTTTTGAGCAGGTGGTGTTGATTTTCACTGATGCTGTCACTCACATGTTTTCCCTCCCTCTGATGCGTCCCATATTGTAGCAGAGCAATGGGATGATGACCAGAACGAACATCTGTTCACCAACTGCAAAGCCGTACTTACATTTCACAGTTTGTCTTCTGACTGAGTTTAAATCTTCCTGTCCCATTTTTAGAAATTAGACACAGTGCATGAGAAATATAATCTCTTTAAATGTTTGAAGAAGTGTTAAAATTTAAAGGGCAGCTCATCCCAAAAAATCAAAAATACAAATTTTTCCTCTTAACCTGTAGTGCTACTTATTAGTTTAGATTGTTTTGGTGTGAGTTGCCAGGTGTTGGAGTTATCAGCTGTAGAGATGCCAGCCTTCTCTCCAATATAATAGTATTAGATGGCACTCAGCTTGTGGTGCTCGAAACACCAAAAAAATCCATTTAAAAATCTCAACAGCAATGTCTCTTTACAGAAATCATGACCTATTTACTGAGGAGAATCCACAGACCTTGTTGTGAGCAGTTTCACGTAGGATCTATTTTCTTTGTTCTGAACTACACCCACCAACTTTATCACCATGCAGAAGAAAGCATGCATCTTATGCTTCTTACGCTTCCCTCGCTTCTGTCTCCTCCTCATGTCTTAACTCCTTACAGCAAGGATGTGAGAGAGATAGAGATGCGAGGAAGGAAACACGAGGACGGAGGAGGTTAAGCTGCCTGAGAAATCCTTGGTTCCATAGTGTCAGTCTTAAGTGTTGTCAGTAACTTGTGACATGCTGCGCCACATGTAGAGGTGCAGCAGTTATGCGTCATGCCATGTCTCACTGTGAAGTCGTCGAAATCCAGCACTTGGGCAGTGACTTTAACACTGCCAGATTTTCGGCGAATGTTGGGCCGTTTTGCCGGCAAGCTGCGAGCATTTAGACACACAGAGCCGGATTGGCAAGTTGATCTGACGTGCCCAATTTTCCGCCTCGTAGGGTAGACATATTGGTGGAACCTTTTTGGTTTAAAAAGAACGAGCTGTTGATGAGTNCCAGCCGCGGCTTCCCTTCCACGTCACTGTTTACATCACATGCTGAGCTACACGCTTTGTTACTTGCTCACGCCCCCCATTGCCCCGAAAAAGGCGCATTCTGTATAAACAAAAGTAGGTAGGCAGCATTTTGCTGCACTCCCCAATTTTGTTTTTATACTGCATACAGGAAGTGTATTAACAGGCAGAAGTTGACACGGCGTCCTAGAACATCAACAACCAATGCACCTAGGGTACCTTGCTCCTCCAGAAGATTCCTCTCTCCTTGCTCCTTGTCTCCTTTAATGGCGTCTTCCTCAGCTGAGCTGTAATGTTGGATAGTTCAGCTGAGCTAGGTAAGGAAACAGTAGATGCACTCTTCCTTCTGCGTGATGATACAGTTTGCAGGTGTAGTTCAGTAGACAAAAAAGTGGTTCCTACATGAAACTGCTCTTAACAAGGTCTGTGGATTATCTGGAAAGAGACACTGCTGTTGAGTTTTTCAAGTGAAATTATTTTGGAGCTTTAAGCACCACAAGCCGAGTGCCATCTAGTTCCATTATATTCGAGAGAAGGCTGATATCCCCAACACTTGGTAACTCATGCCAAATCAATCTAGAACGTGTATTCTTTATTTTGAGGTGAAATTTTCCTTTAAGCTGTTAAGGATTTGTGAAATAACTCCCCTGTTTTCATAGATGAGGGTCAACGTGGCAATGTTTCCACTCTCTCTTTCACAGCCTTCCCTCTTTTTTTTCCCTCATTGATGAGCCACGTGAAATCTCTTTGCCTCACCCCAGCTTTCTGTCTCCCTCTTACTCTCTCTGTCTGTGTCTGTGCTGAACCGAGCAAAGTGTTTTCTTCTGCTGTGTGTGTGTTCAGACAGGCTGTGCTTCGCTGCGATTTATGGTCTTTTTTCCATTGTCAGAGGCACAGAGGGTGGCCCAGGGCGCTGCAGGCTAGCTTTGTCCCAATGAACAAAAACCCCCACTGTATAATAAACTTGTTAGTAATTACTGTTACAATATTGAGTAGCTTTAGACCATTATACTGTATCTAGACTGAGCCCCTTAGTGAGCAATCATCTCTGAGTTCAATCTCCATTTGATCATAATGAGTCATTCATTTGAATTGTTCTTTATCAAAGAGTCAGAGTTGATACAACACTTACTGTAATAGCTCACAAAATCTTTGATCAAACCCGGGTCAGCAGTTCTCTCTGCATCTCTAGCAACAGCGGCCACTGATGTGGACTGAGGCAGAAAGCCAAGTTTGTCTGCAATCCAGGACAAACTGTAACTTAATAATTCTGGCAGACTTTATCATACACGTGTCCTTCTCACCCTGTCTCCAAGGAGCAATTAATGTGGGGAGGCTTGAACATGAGAATAATAAAAAAAAAACTCTTTCCCCCTGATGGATGGTTGTTTTGAGGTTCAGTAGAAAACACTAACTATAAAATATCGGACGCAGACACCGTGCCATCGCCCATTGCTTTTTGGACTCTTGTTTTTAAACCTTGAGTTTGGCATTTTGGCCATTGCCATTACAGACTTTTGGAGCCAGAAGTGACCATATTTTGGCGAGAGTGAGGAGCTGAGCTTGATTAGCAGCTAGCATTTACAGCTATGGTTAAGTGTGCTAATGTTAATGCTAATTTTTCGCTCGTGAAAAAGAGGCTTAACACCAGTAAAGGTCCAGTGTGTAGGATTTAAGGGGGTTATGTCGGCAGAAATGGAATATAGTATGTTTTCTTTAGTGTATAATTACCTGAAAATAAGAATCGTTGTGTTTTTGTTATGTTAGAATGAGCCGTTTATATGTATATAGGGAATGGGTCCTCATGTAAGGAAATCGCCATGTTGCACCACTATGCCCAGAACCGATAAACCAAACACTAACTCTTGGGCCATTTGAGTTATTGAGGTTTCACATAGGCCACAGCAGTTATAAGCCCTGTTGCGATGAAAGCATCAGAAAACTATGATTTTTAATGTGATTTTTGTTGTTGTTGTTTGTTTTTAAATGGTTGAAATTATTAAGTAAGTTGGTTTTGGGGAAGAGGAGACCCCTGCTGACAATTCAACACATTCTCAGTGCGACCTCGTCACATATCAACGTTTGGTCGCGGACTTTCCACGTCCACAAGGTAAGGTACCCTGGGTGCGTTGGTTGTTGACATTCTGAGACACCATGTCAAGTTCTGCCTGTTACATGCATCGTCTTCTTTAAAAATACATTTCCATTTTCACAGGCAGTTTAACATTTACATAGTCTCTTTCAGTATAAACTCACAATGTCAATACAACATGTTTTTTTTCCTTCGTCCAACGACTAACCCAAGTGGTTGCGTTTTGGCAACAAAAACACATGATTGGGTTTAGGAAAAAAGAACAGGGTTTGGTTTTATGATCTTACAGGAGGCAAACACCGCTCTCCTCTGTGAAAGTTGGTGTTTGTTGGACCCATCCACCACCAACTTGGACTTTCGCCGCCATAACTCTTATCCTTGTCCCGACACATTACCCCCTGACGGTGCCTAGCACTGCTAAACTATAACGGCAACCGGACGCGTATCATGCTGATGTTAAAGGATGGCATTTTTCATCAGTGTCTGACACCGCAAGTCACTGCGTTAGTGCTTGATTTCAACGTCTTCGGAGTGAGACCAGGTTGCACCGGCCTGAGTGTAACGTGAAATTTGCGTATAGGAGAAACACTGATTTCTATCATGAAACTGCTTTAGTTTTTGCCGGTTTTCATCACGTGGTCTGTTTGTTTTGGAGAGGAAGAGTCCTCTGTGGATAATTTGTCTCCTGGCAATCTGCACTCCTCACTGCTTGATGTCTCTACATCCCCCTAAATCTTACACACTGGACCCTCAAAAACAAAATGTACCTCAACATCCAACTCGGGTCATTTTGTACAACCAAATGCAGAATGAGACTTTTTCAGGCGGCCAAATGTTACAAAATATTTCCATGAACTGATAGCCACAGCTACCACTAACCAGTGTTGTCACCATGGTAGCAACTTGTTAGCGGACAGCACCCATCTGTCACTCAAAGCAGCCACGTCCTTAATTACATGTCACTTTAAGCCTTGATAACTTTTAAACAGGTAAATTATATCAGAAGTGACCTCGGTTATGAACAACAAATCAGCTATAGAGACTCAGACTGTTTTACCAGGCTGTAAACATGTTAATGTCTGCTTTGAAGTTGGGCATCGACTCACTCATAGGGCCAGCCTCATGTGGCCATTTGAGGAACTGCAGTTTTTGGTGCTTTGCCCTGGCTTCCTTTTTCAGCCCCGGAGGTTGCTGCTTGGTAAGAACACATTTTAGCCTCTCTAGCTCTTCCTCTCTCTCCCAGGCTGTGGGTTTTCATAGCCTCTGCGCTTTTCCTGGCTCAGCCCCCCAGCCTCTGTGCCCCCTGCCAGAGCCGGAGAAGATCCCACCCAAGGGGGTTTTATGTCGGCGGCACATAAGAAGTCAGTTTGTTCAGCGCTGCTCCAAATCAAACTCCTCCAGATGCACTTCCCCTCAGCATTACATAAGCTTAAGATGTTGCTTCCAATATGGACACATCATAGACAGATGATATGAACTAATCACGGGAGAACAACTCACTAATGGCAGCCTGTCCAAAATGACTAAAAGGTTTTTTTGTTTTTTTTTATTTCCCAAGGAGAGAGCGAGAGAAAAAAAGGAAAGTAGGGACCCACTGTGGAATGCAGTCCTTGAGCCATTACAGCCCATTAAATTGTTCATCTCTGCATTTTTATTTATTTTTTTGCTAGTACATATTTTGATGTGCTCTCACTTAGATATTCTGAGCTCCGCTGGGCAGTGTGCCTGTGTGGTGAGTCACCTAATGATTCCAGCGTGGGCTGCAAGGAGAAAAAGCCACTCATGTCTTTCCAAGTCTACTAGTAAAAGGCGATTTTGATTGGGACCCATTACAGCTCCCAAAGACTTCTCGCTGTAGGAGCAAGTGTTTCTATATTGCTGTTATGAAAAGGTATGATGAAGTCACCAAAGTTGACAACTGAATGTGGAGAACTGTAAAACACCGGAAGGATGAAAAGCGGGAGTTCCTCGTCGTGAGGGCAGCGCACACAGAGAATGAGTTATTACCTGAGACAGGACGTCTCCTAGATCTTTTCCACAGAACACAAGCTGACGTGTTGCCGTTTCACGCTCCGCAACCCACAGGGAGAGGAAAGCAAGGTGGGATAATTACTCTCTGAAATGAGTATCATGTTATGATGAACATGATCTAAACAAAGTAAGTGGGGGAATGTCATTTGGAGACTATTAAAATCAAGTGCGAGTAATAAATGAGCGCAGAGACAGTCTCAGAGAGTTTTTAGATTTGCAACACATAATGTATGTCTGGCATTATTGCATGGCTTATAATTGAAATTGCATAGAGTTCAAAGAATAGTCTGAAGTTGCTTCATATTAAGTGATAGAAGTGTTTTCTGCTCACGTAGAGGAAATTAGTTTTGGTACATGTATTTAACCAGTAATCACTCAAGATTGCTGAATTATTATGTTTGATACAAACCTATTTTCTTGTTTGTCTCCCTCTTTATATTACACTTTGTTTGTCATGTTAACTTCTAAACCAGATATTAGCCTGGCGTATGAGTCACCATCCTCTCCTCTTCAGCAGTTAATCATGGTAACACTACTTTACCTGTTATTACTGCCACTGATACTGGCACAAATGCACCCTCTCCTTCCGACCCCATTGGATGTATCCAGGCACTGGTCGCAGCCTGATTGGCTGGGTGCGCGTGTCCGTCGGGGGCGTGTAGGAAGGACCCTGACACCCCCAAACCACAGAGAATTACTGCTCCGGAAGCACCAGGAGAGATAAACTGTCGACAGACAGGCACCTTCCCACACACATAAACTTTCGCCCAGCAGACAAAGAGGGTCCATTTTATATGTCAGAGTGATTGTCAAGCGGAGATTAATGGGGGCTAGTGGGTGGCAGTGACTTTGTAATATTCTGCTGAATTAAGTTGGAGAGACTTTAATTCTGTTCTACAGCTATTGTGTGGTCGTACCCATCTGTAAAACTAAATGACAAATCCAAAAGTAAATGTCCTCTCTTATTCAGATTGACTCCGTGAGTCTGTGCTGAGGGTGTATTGAATAATCAAATAATAACCACAAAGCAATAAAAATAGTAACAACTGTGGTCTACAGTAGATTTTTTAATGTGACAATGATTCAAGAATAACTTCCTACTGGAAAAATTGTGTGGTTTTAGTGTGTCCAGCTCCTTTCCCACTGAACAACAAACCTTCAACTCCTACTAACATCTGGTTTTTGCCTTAAATGGCAAAGGTTACAAATCGGCATTAATTCCTGGGAAGAATGATTCTGCAGTAGTCACAGGTATTTATTGGGTCCAGCAACAACTGGCTTCGATCAGCAGTGATGGTAATATGATACCCAGATGGACCATGGGTGTATTATTAGATGTGGATACCAGACCACAAGATGATGCCTTTTAAAGGGTGCTCTCACACCTGCCCTGTTTGGTTCGGTTCAGTCGAACTCAATTTCGCTTGCCCCCTTCAAGACCTTCTTGAAGAGGTGGTCTCAGTCTGGATACAAACGAACTCCGGTGCGGTTCGTTTGTGGTGAGAACGTGTTCCGACCTGGATCTGAACCAACTGCAGTCACATGACACATTGTTTGGGTTAAACATGAGCATGTTACAGTCCTGGAGGATTATTAATGTGCACCTCCTCCTGTACTGCCTTAATATGCACATTCAGCACATCCAATGCATCAAAACATTGTTTTCTAGTTGGAGCCGCGCCTCGTTTTCAAACTGTATGGTTTGACTAAAATGAACAATGACAGCAATATAGTCCACGATGAGCAGCGCTAAAATCAACCTGCGTAGTTGTCCCTCCATTGTGACATTAGAAAGTGTCACATTTATCTTGCAAGTGTACTCTTCTTCAACGTTTGCTTTACTTCCTGGATTTTTCTCACATGGAAATTCTGACCAATCAAGAGCAGCTTTCTCACACAAGGCATTTGATCTGGTCCGCTTGTAAATGCTGCCGTGAGAACATGAACCAACTCTAGGCAATTATACAACTTTGTGACAAAAATAAGTCCCTGATTCGAACCAATGCAAGACAACTCTAGGTCTGAAAGCACCCTAAGTCCAATGAGAATTGCTCACCTGGCACAGCATAATTTTTGCAAGTAGGTATAGTTGTGGCTGGAACAGCTACACAACCTTCGCTCCTTAGTCCAGAATCGGAAGCCCACGATGAAAATGCTAACTTAGCATTTTGTTAGCTGAGAGGTGGTCAAGTTTAGGGTAGGGTTACATCTTGCTACTTAAAAGGTGAACTTTGTCTGTGTATAATGAATAAAATAGATTAATAAGGTGGATTTTTGCTACTTTGGCCTCATTTATTCACTACAATGTTGCATTGTTGCACCGTTAAAAAAAAAACGTTGAATTGATGGGTTTGTCCATGTGGACAATGTGGCTGCACCTACGCACTGCAATGATGCACCGCCATCTCTGTCTAAGCAGCACTGTAAAATCATTCCAAATTAGTTGGCACCCAGTTTAAAGAGAGACTCTATGATAACAGATATGATGAAAAAATAACCACAGTAACATTTTCACTGGTCTCCATGCTGCTGTCCACTGTTTACTACCCCTGTTTCCGGCGTGTTGGTGGCTTTGAACGTGACACACCAAAATAAAAAAGAAGGGTATTCTTGTCTACTGCAGAGCTATGTACATGGCTCTGGTCTACTGGCAATGGGAAAGTAGTCTATCGTCTTTTTAAAGCAGGTTTTCCAACATTTAAAAACCTGCATATATGCGCTAATGTGGGCGAAAAAGGGTCACTGTTTTAAGATGCTTAATCGGCTTTGATATGCCAACACAATCTCAAGATCATGACATTATTTCTAACCTGTTTGGAACAACACTGCAATGATATGGCATTTCAAACTTTTGTTCTTTTCTTTTGTTCTCAAAATATAGAACAGCCAGCAGAATGTGGATCCACCCTGAGCCTCTTTTTTTACAGTTTGTATAACAAATGTATAAAGGTGTTAGATTGCTTTATTGTCTCTGTGATGCAGCTTTCTTTGAAGCGCATTCTCCATATTCTTCTTTTCCTTGAATCTGTTCGAGTCCCCTGAGACATATCGATAATGAGAAGAGACAAGAGACTTGCCTGTTAATGACTGATGGATAGCCCTTGAAAAGGACACCACGTTTACGTGATGAACGAGTCAGGAGAATGATTGAGTGTGACATACAAGGCCCCTTGCCGCTAAATGCATTGGGAGCAACATTTATAATAACTTGTCAACAGCCTTCATTTGCATCATATGATTCCTCCTGTTTCTCATTTTGCTCAGTATGGCCATCAGAATGATGAGAATAGATGAGAAGTAGTGGCGCCAAACTACCCGTGTAGGTCCTCTGAACACTGAACAAGGCAACGCTCTCACTGAGTAATTAAAGGGACAGCTTTTATATCATCCTGAAATTTTGTGACAAAAGGAGCAGTATTGCAAATGAGTCTGCCTGCATGCTTACTACATGTACATATATGCAGGGAAATGTATATTTCATCTCCATCTTGAGACTGCATTTGGCCTGTCACAATAAATAGAAGCCAAGGGAGCTGAATTAATCCTAGAACTCCAATTCCTGTACTCTCCCGGTACTGCAAAGACTTCGTGGCTATATAGAATAACATTTGTGTGTCCTTAGTTTGGAGTCATTTGAAGCGCAGGCAATGAGCATGCTTTTCAGCATTGATAAACAGCATGTGGTGTGTTGTGTTTCCCTTTAGACCGAGGCTACTGTGACTGTGGGACGTGTGAGTGTGATGAAGGCTGGTTCGGCGATGCCTGCCAGTTCCAGGAGGAGTGTAACCTAACCGGCAAGAAGAGCAAAGAGCTTTGCAAAAACCCACAGGGGGTGGTATGCTCTAACAGAGGTACTGCGGCCACACACACATGTATACACACAATGCGTTTATACACAGTTGCAAGAAAAGAACACTCAAACATTAAGAAAACTCTGCATGAAACAGACAACCACACAGAATACACAACACTTACATAAAGTGGCATTTATGGTATTTTGCTTTTGGTACCACTTTCCAGTTATACAGTCTCTAATAAAGGTTTATAAAGTGTACAGTTATTGCTGCTTATAAATACTTTATAGGCTAGTAATACGCCATTAATAAAGACTTATTCTTGGTTATGAAACCTACTGACTTTTTTAACGACAGATCTGATTTATTACAAAGTCAGAAACTCATTGTTGATCCTGTACATTTTTTTATAATAAGCCATGAAGTCTGCAGTTTGAAAGCTTGTACGAGTTTGTCCTTGTTAATAGCTTATTACTGATCATTAAAATCATTAAAGGTATACTATGCAGGAATTGTTAGTTGCTGGTTGTAAACAAGTTCATATGGCCCCTCCTCCCTACATTGTGTGTGTGTTCACTGCAAGCTATTGTACTATTGTAGGAATGCTATATTTAATGTAGTGGAAAAGCCGAATAAACAAGCTAACCACTGGCGGGGCAACTTCCGGGCTGAAAGATGAAGCCAAGGAAAGATGAAGGATCCTTCAGTGGCTGAATTTCAAGGATGCTACGTCATCAAATCCCATGTAAGGACTGCTCCAATGTCAAGGATCCTTCAAATTCTACCAAGGACAGAGACCTTCATTCAGAGAATTCTCAAGGATGCATGTGTGTGTATCCTCAGCAGGTATAAAGTACCCACAATTCTTTGTGCACGATTTGCCGGAAGTGATGCGGGGACTCTGTAATGAAATCTGCGCCAGCGGAGCTCGACAGGATTTAGATAAATATGTCATTTATTTGGATTAATATCTCCAGGAGTTTTTATCGTACAAGCATAAAAAATAATGACAAAAACCTCATACTTTACACTTTCCAATATGTCCACTGCCGATAATGAGATTTTTAAAAGGGTTAGCTAAAACATAAAAGTTTTTAAGTTAATAATTTACAGCCATGATAGAGCGCTTTTTAAAAAGTATAATCCAGAAATATATTCACGTGACTCTGAAATCACTGCTTACATTTGTCCCAACTGTACAACAACATTAGCGAGTGCCAAAATTATCACAGTATCCTGAACTCCCCTCAGTCTGCTGAGGGTTACTGACACACACCTGGGGGCACTCATTAGCCTGTTCCAATGTGTGCTCACCGAATGCTAGGAAGAACTCTTCCCTTGCTTCTGTAGGGTACTATTTTCTGGTCCCAGTCATTAAATGCCTTGGATTACACAAATGTTTTGTGTGGGTCTAAATAATATTTTTTCATGTTAAGAGTTTGACAGTTTATTGTATGATTCTTCAGTTAAAGGCTGTGAAAACAACGTAATGAGAAAGACTACATGTCGCCTATGTGACGTCATGTCATCACACTTTCCCTCCACTTTTCAACTAACAGTGCTGCTGCTGCATCTTTTGTCACGAACTACGGAGCCATCAGATCAAGATGCCGGTGTGCTGAAACTTTCCATATGTCCAGACTTGTAGTGTTTTTCGCCATGCTTAAGGTTTTTGTCCTGTCCTTGGAAGAAGGCAGTGAAGTGTACCAGAGACACAGCCATGTTCCGAGTGCGAGTGGTGACGTATATCACACGTGTTGAGAGTAGCAAAGAGCTGTAGTCCACAAAGCGCTCTCACACAAAACCTAACAGTATCAAAATTCTTCCCGCTAAATTGTAGCCTTCTTTGCACGAAAAATATGTATTAAAAATTCACAAACAACATATGTGAAATTCACGGCACAATTCAAACGGGACCAGAAAATAATTTTCATTTAGCCATTGAAACACATTATGAGAAATCAATTTTTAAGGTCCCATGTACCGGAAACGGAAACACGCAACTTACGAGCTCTATTGCTGTTGGGAGAAATTCCTATGGATCAAAGTCCAACAGAAAACAGGCCAACAGGCATTGCTTTCCTTCAGTGCTCACTGAAGAAAGTGAAAGCCAACCCCTGTATCACTTTAATTTTGGAATGAATTTTGTCCTCTCGGTGTTTCGTCTTGCCATATTTGCGTTTTTTTCTGCACTGTATCTGCAGTTTTCATAGCTTCGATTTGATTGCGTGCTTCGACTACCTTATCGATACCTTTTTTAGAGCTTCGACCCTACCTACGCACTGTGCCCTTCGACATTCCAAACATAGCAAAGCAAAAAGGAAATAAGAAAATACAGGCAGAGGACAGGGTCTCTGCAGATAAATACACCGCCAACAACTTCTAGTATTATTTTAAGAAAAATTTTGCATAATATACCTTAAAGTTACAAATTATAAATCTCTTTAGACTTGATTTCTTTCAGTTAAGGTAGATACATGTAATCTCTTTGCTCTTATACACAGTATAAACAATCTCTTTCACTAACACAGGTACATTAATACATGTATGAATGAGCATCAATCGGAGGACTGACATCTTGAGTTAACAATACTTTAAGTATTGATAATTCAATGTGGCCTTAAACCTCACAAGCCAGAGCTTATTTGATGCACACACTCTCAGCTTGTGCCTTTCTATCTGTGGACACATGATTGAGCACTGGCACTCTGTGGACACAAGCTGTGAGGTGATGTCTGGAGTGATGTTGTTTTCCACACACTGACAGCCCCTTATCCACCTGGGCTTAACCTCACCACCGGCCCACAATGCCTCCAGCTAAATGAAGGATAAATGTATATTTGTGTGCCAGCGTGTGTGTGTCTGTGAAAGCATGCACTGTACAGTATGTGGCCTGTGTGAGTGTTTAGAAATGCAAATTTATTCATGGCATGTTGTGTAGCCTTCCGTCCCTATAGCGCGGCATTCAAAAGGCCCCAGCACACACATGCATAATCACACCTTCACCGCCCTCAGCAGTCAGACACCAGTCTAGACCCGATGCCACATGATGCACAGACGGTGCCTACTATGCACATCTGCAAACCAGCTGGGTTCTTGGTCTTAAAGTGCACGGCTCGAGAACGTACACACATCATTCCACCCGCGGCCAGCCACATACCATAAACACACACACACATGACCTTTTCCGACAAATAAGCTTAAGCTGTGTCTAAAGCTGTTATCTTTAATAGGCACCTGCCACTGTGGAAGCTGCATGTGCAACAATCAGGACAACAAGGGGCTGGTGACAGGAAAGTTCTGCGAGTGTGACGACAGTGAGTGTCTGGACGAGGACACTGGAGAGGTGTGTGGAGGTATGCCCTGCAGTCCCTGTGTCACCCACTCACTCTTCCTCCCCAGAAATGAAGAGGTGCCTTAGTTTAACAGGTTAATATAGGATTGTCCGTATTAGTCACTCTGCTTGACATAAGGAAACACATTAGCCTCATGTGTCCATGAAGGTTAATTTGAGGTTCGACCTGTTGACTTTAGCTTTCTGCATTTGATGGTGTTATACTCACCTGTTCCCCACAGGTTGTTCAGTGCCTGCTTGTTAATGTCAGTTTGCCATTATTAATTTCCTTTTGGAAAACAAATTTGTTGAGCAAGTCTCAAAGATGACAATTAAAAGCAGTTAATACAAATATTAAAATGTTAAATATGTTATTTTTTATCTGTAAAACATTTATGACATTTTGACTGAAGAAAATTCACCTGTTTTTTTGTTGTTTTTTTTTGGCAAAAATACAACAGTGTCCGCATTAAAGAAATACTTCACCCTCTAGATTATAATTTGCATTTTATTACTCACCCTGTGATGCATTGAATTCCTGAGGAAAAAAATGTTTTTCTCAAATGCCTGCGGTGAACGAAGAATCCAAAAACACAAAAAAAATTCTTGATAAGCAAAAGTAAATGGGGTCCATGTTTCAAAACAGCAAGATGCCCGTTTACAAACTCTCACACAACTTGTGCAGTATAATCCAAGTCTTATTTATCTAGTGGTATGCTCTGTGCTTCCAAAACTTTATGATGAGTAACTGAAACTTACCTCTGCTCTCTTCAAAGCCAGACTCCACTGACAAAAACAATCATTTTACCTTGCTGATCATGGGAGCTGCTGGTCTATTGCTGCTCATTGTGTACCCAGTTCAGACCAATGATTCCCGACGAGATGAAATTATTTTAGAATGTCAAAATGGCCGCAGGAAGAACGTACAAATTATATTCAACCACAAAATAAGCCTGAAAAGCTGAAATCAGAACAGAAGTACAGAGAGTTGTTGCATAGAGATGATACACCATCTCATCTAGTTGCATTGGTCTGAACCTGCAGGTTTTTAGAGCATTGCAGAGCGGCGTATTGCAAGTAGTTGCCTGTTTCAACTCGTCTCATCACGAATCTTTGATCTGAACTGGCCTTTAGATATTTTGTAATAATTTTGCTTGTTAAACTTGAAGTTATCAAGAACTTTCTTTATTTTTGGATTCTTCGTTCACCAGAGGCATGTGAGTTTTCTTCACAACATTACACAGGTTGAATAATTGATATGGTCATTTGGGGGTCAAAGTATTCCTTTAAAATCCTAAAAACTGGACACTTAAATGGGTAAGAAGGAGTTAATGTCAACATCTGTTTAACTGTCTGTCAGTCTGTAACACTGGGAGAGGTGAACTCATAAGCTGTTGCATGTGCATTCTGATCTGCTTCCAGGCCATGGCCAGTGTTACTGTGGAAACTGTTACTGTGCTGCTGGTTGGCATGGAGACAAATGTGAATTCCAGTGTGACATCAGCCCATGGGAAAGCAAGCGGAGATGCACCTCTCCAGATGGCAAAATCTGCAGCAACAGAGGTCTGTTAACAGATTCAGAGCCAGTACTGTATACAGTGTACAGTCTTCCGAGATCCTACTTTAAATTATTTCATGGTTAAGTTCCTACAGCAAAATTAGAAAGAATTTTTCCCAGCAGCCATTGTGCGGATATTTATTATCACTGATTCACAGGGCAATAAAACACTGTAATGATAAGTATTGCCAGGAAGCTCTGTAATTTGTAAATTGTCACTACAGCTTCAAACCCTATTACAAGCCACCTCATAATAGTGACAATTGCAATTGAATTGTGTTGCTAGGAAACAGGAAACAAACAATCTAAATGGGATGAGGTTCATTTCCTGTCTGTTATCTAAGGTCATTAAGAGGAGGATAAGATACTAGCTGTGACTCAATTCAGGGCCTGCAGCTTTCTAAGGCTGCATTTGAAGACTGATTACGTCACATCCGCGCAACCAAGGCTGTCCTATTTCGAAGGCTCCTTCAAATGTGGCCTTCTTTCCCAGAATTTGGAAGATGCAACGGATGAAGGCTTCATGGCACAGCCTATCCCTAGATGTATTATGCACTGGTGATGATTATATATCAAGTTAAGTTAACTAACAGTTGTTGACTAGCTAATGGTTAACTGTTGTTAGCATTACTATTAGCTAAAAGCACACGGCTTAAACGATCTTAATTAAATAAGTTTACCTGAAAACAGTCCATTAGCGTGAAATAGATCAAACGGCGGTGTCTCCGGCAGTGAATCATCTCCTCAAGCATCAAATAAAAATGTATATATATATAATAACACTCTCTGGATCCATGATTTAGGGCTAACTAACTTACTAGCTAACTCCTTCTTTCGCCAAGCACAGCTGGTTGCCAGGTAACAGGAGTGCCACTGGGTCTGGGCGAGAACAACTGGCGATGCAACCAAGAAATCCTCCGCAGACCTGATTGCCCATTTCGGAGACCACTCAGTTTGACTGATGCAGTATTCAAAGGCACGTGGCCAACGTTGTCCGCAAAGGCCGTGTCCGTCAAAGGGTGCAGTCCCTGAATTGAGACACAGCTACTATCCCAGGAGTAGTGAACCACTGGGGAGGAAACGAATGGAATTAATACTCTAGATATATTAATATAGATTTAAATAAATGTTGATTGATCTGTCATAGTTTCCAGCGTTTGTGACAAGAGAACCGAACAGTTCAGCGTGACTTCTGCTGTCACAGATGAAAAAGAGTCACCTCTGACGTTCACCTTCGATACTGAGAGTGAAGAAAGAGATGGAAACATAGAAAAAAAACAAGCAGGAGGAATACAGAGGAAAAGAGAAAGAAGACTGGTTTAAGAAATCCTCATGTAAATTCCCTGAAAGTCATCAGAGCTTGGCAGACCGGGGAGCCAGAGAAAAAGCTTCACTAACCTAGCTCAAGTGATCCTGCGGGATTTCAGTAAAGCTCTCTAAAATTAATTACAGTGGACTGGCTAAGGGCTGGCTAAGTGGTAGGGCTAAATGGTAGGCTACATGGACAGAGCCCCATGATTTATGGTTAAGTGCACAGCTGACACAGCATTAACAACCATCCACTGTGTTCGTGGTGTAGTAGCCCATTGTACTCCTCTTTAGTATGGAAAAGGGCAGTGAAAGGCTTCACCATCCCAAGAGCTACCAGATAACCGAACAAAGGAAATATGACTGCAATTAAAAGGGAGTTCATCTCAGTTTAAATCAATTTATACACATTTTTTTCCGGCTTGCTCCTTTAACTCGACAGCATTTTCTGAGTCTTTTTAAAGTACCTGTTATCAATTGAATTATTTATCGATCCCTTTTTGATACATTGTTGGATTGTGGAAAAAGTTGCAGGTTTTATAGCTTTAATTTAGTTTTCTTGCTCACTTTGTTGAACAAAAGCCAATCTCAGAACCAACTGATGGTAAGCCTCTGGGGGCAATGGCCAAATACAAACAAAACCGACCGCAGTTTGTGTCCCATGTGAAAGTCACAGTTGTTGAAATGCAACTTTACATAGTTTACATACGGTTGTCGAGCACTGACGTCACTCATGATTAGGGCTGTCAACGAATATTCTAAATTCAAATTTAAATTCGAATTTGAAAAAAAAAAATGGACCTTCGAATGTGAAAATTGATATTCGATTGTGGAGACAAAAAAAACACCACCACAGCTGTCCTCTTTGCGAGTGGGCGTTGGCCTGGGCCGCTGCACTGAACGCACTGCATAGGCCACACTGCCCGCATAAGTGCTGCAAAGCGCAGTGCACCGAAATTCTCGCGCAAGCCGGAGCACTTCCATTCACATCAGACGTGCATTTCTCCACGCTGGTCGACAAGCGGTTCTGCTCCCAGATAATTGTTTTATGTGTTTTAATGTGTAGGTATGTAAATGTTTTCAAAGACGTTTATGTTGAAATAAAAATACCTACAATGTTTCCTTGTATTAATACATATACAAGTATGTTTCCTTGTATTAGTTTGCCCTCTTGTGGACATAATGCGAAAAAAAAAAATTCGAATGGTTCAAACCTATGAGTTATTTTTAGAAGGAATATTCGAATGTCATTTTTGAGCAATTTTGACAGCCCTACTCGTGATGTATTTACGTTACATTACATGACGTAACAAACTTATTTATTTTAATCCAAAACATGATCTTTATTCTGAACCTAACCATGAATATTTCGCAATATTAATACATGTTACAATATGTTTAAAGTGTGTGACAAATAGAGACGCTAAAGGGTGCCCTGTGCATAACTATCAGACGACAAGGGGCGTGACAAAGCATCAGTGTTTGACGACCTGGGAATGAGAAAGGGTTGTCTCTTTGAACACATTCTCACTCCGGCCTCGTCACATATTGACGTTTAGTTACGGACTTTCCACGTCCCGATACAACGTAAAAGGTAGCCTGGTTGTTGAAGTTCTGGGACGCCGTGTCAAGTTCTGCCTGTTACATGCATTGTCTTCTTTCAAGATACACTTCTGTTTTTTACAGAAATTTACATTTACATACAGTCTCTTTCAAAATAAACGCACTACGGCATTACAACACCACAAATTGACGTTTTTTTTTCCTCCAACAACTAACGCACATAGTTAGGTTTAAGAAAAAAGAACAAGGTTTGGCTTTATAATCTTACGGGGCGGGAACACAGCTCTCCTCTGTGAAAGTCGGTGTTTGTTGGACCCATCCACCACCACTCCTGCCCACCCCACTCGGACTTTCGTCTCCTTTACTTTTGTTCTTGTCGTGCCGTGTTTCCGCCGACACCACCGAGATGCGTATCATGCCAATGTTAAAGGACGGCTTTTTTCGTCAGTGTCTGACGCCGTAAGTCACTGCCCAAGCGCTGTATTTTGACAACTTCAGAGTGAGACTGGGTTGTCTCTGGAGCCTATCCCAGCTGACATTGGGCGAGAGGCAGGGTACACCCTGGACAGGACGCCAGACTATCACAGGGCTGACACATAGAGACAGACAACCATTCACGCTCACATTCACACCTATGGGAAATTTAGAGTCACCAGTTAACCTGCATGTCTTTGGACTGTGGGAGGAAGCTGGAGCACCTGGAGGAAACCCACGGTGACACAGGGAGAACATGCAAACTCCACACAGAAGGGCTCCCACACCCCGAGATACGAACCCCTCACTCTGGGGTCCAACAAACATCCCTCTTGCTGTGAGGCAACAGTGCTAACCAGTATACCACCGTATCGCCCACACACAACTGAAATTGCTGTATTGCAACTGCTGCACACACTTTCCCTTGGGATTATTAGATTTTATCTTAAATTACTTGAGATAACTGATACACTTGTCAAAATGCAACACATCTGTACTGTAAAACTGTTTAAAACATCTCTTTCGAACATGCCAACAGATGTTAAAGCACATTGTTAACAGTGTGACCTTTGCTCAGAATATCATAAAGCCCTATTTTACCCCCTCCAGTTTAGTAAAATATGCCAACATATTTCAGCATCGTTCCCCATTCAAGTGCAACGCAATTTTCAGAAGTCAGACAATTTGGCGCTGATTATAATGGGAACAATTCTCAATTCCCATCCCTATATGGCATGTAGCCATTTTGCTCTGAATTAATCCTCCTTTAAAGCATTGTGAAGATAATTCCTGGTGATTATATGAGACGGATCAAGGAAGATGATTACATAAGAGGGTTGATTTGATTTCATCACCCTGTATAGATGTAGCGATGTGAAGTGTTTTGCACAAGAATGTGAAATATCTTCTCTCTCTCCTTTACTTAGCTCAACAGTAACCTTTATCTCCCGCGCCGCTCACACTCTGAAATGAATGAGTGAAGGATTTGACAGACAGTAGATTACTCTGTTTCATTCCAACAAACTGACGACCCCTTCCATCTGTTGGGTTCACCTAGCCTCCTCAGTTGGGCTAATAATACACTAACTGGCGTGCTGTCAAAATGATAACAGCCACATAATGCTGGAGGCTAAATACGTGCATCTATACATGATTTTTTGATCAAAACAATTTGACTCGGAGATAATACGGTTGCATGACGCACAAAGAGGGGAATGATTCCCTTTTGTGTGTCGCTTTTTAGCTGGAAACAGGGCTTTAGTCAAACACTGTCTGAAAATACAGAACATAAATGCGCTCTCTAATGGAGTCCTGATTTTATAGAGCGTTTACAGAACATTTCTGAACAGTAACTAGTACAGGTGGTGTAATCTGCTCCAGTGAAGCCAGGCTGGGACATTTGCGGCAGACATTAAAGTGCATGGCTCTATAAATCCAGGGCTCCAGGGTTATGACGGTGGTGAGGGAGACTGAACCTTGGGCCAAGGGCCAGACACGCGCCAGCCACAGCCCACAGGCTTGCCAGCTGGCCTGGCTCCCCTGGGGTTCCCCGTGCTCTGTCACTGCTGATAAGAGAAAATGGGATTTCCACTGGCTGCTGCTCAGCTGATGCCCCGGCTAAGATGTAAAACAAATGCGAAGGAGACAGACAGATTCGTAGATAAAGGACGGAAAAAAGAGACAGAAGGAGAAGTTGTATTTATCCTGTTGGCTGCAGCCTGAAGTAGATAACTAAATCCTCCCACCCCCACCCACATCTGTGTGAAAAGCTCTCCCCCTGTTCATCATGTCATAATCAGTAAGTTATATTTAGCATTGCTTTGTTTGTCTTGATTTATTTGGACTGAATGACTCTAAAAAGAAAACTTACAAAAGAGCATTAATACAATGTGAATTAACGGTATGTGTGTATGTGCTGTTGTGTTGTGTTTAGGGACCTGTGTGTGTGGGGAGTGTAACTGCTATGATGTAGATCCCTCTGGCGACTGGGGAGATATTCACGGAGACACATGCGAGTGCGACGAGAGGAACTGTCATGCAACCTACGACCGATACACGGATGACTTCTGCTCAGGTCAGAATGCTGTTTTTGGATTCACACAACTGTATGCAACACACTGACAGAAATCCTGAGTCCTCTTAAAGATAATTAATAAGTGGTTGAAGATTTGGGGAAATGTGTTGTTGTTTTTTTTGCTTTCTTGCCTAGAGTTGGATGAGAAGATCAATATCACTGTCATGTTCTTGCCCTAATATGCAGCTGGTTAGCTTTAGCTTAGCATAAAGACTGAAAACGGGGGGAAACAGCTAGTCTGGGTCTTTAAAAGGGTAACAAAATCTGCCTACTAAAGACTCAAAAATAGCATGCATATCCAAAAACGATAAATACTTGGTGCTGGACAGAAGAACAAATACAAAAACAGGTCCGTCCATCAGAAACTGCTCGTTTTGGAAATTTCAATAGTATCACCACGTGTGACGTTTCGGGCACCCAAAGGAGCAGTTTCTGGTGTGCTCATTTGTTTCTTTATTATTGTATTTTAACAAAATCTACCCACAAATAAGTGTATGAATGGCAAAACTACATTTTTGCAGTAATTTCATGGAGCCTCAGATGGTTGTAGTACAGGGGTCTTCATTGTTTTTCAGGCCAAGGACCCCTTAGGTCAAAGAGAGGTGTAGCAGGGACCCCCTACTACATATATTGTATAAAACTGAGTTTCCTTATGTTTGCGCTTTCACCTGTGGTTTCTGAGGTGAAAGGTATGGCAGAGTCACTTGCTCGAAAAGTTACAAACGATCAACTTTGGCTCTCAGGAATGTCTGTACACTGGGAATAATAATATGATTTAGTGTAACCTTGCTCACATGATTCATGGGTAACAGTTAGCCCATCATTAATATTGTGTAAAGTATATTTTTTAATGAATAGATTAATGTTAATGTATATTAACTATAACTAATCAAAATCAAATTATCAAATGCTAATTTTGCGGCCCCCCTGCAGTAACTTTGGGGACCCCCTAGGAGTTTTGGACCCCTGTTAAAGACTCACAGTCTAGTGCAGCAGTCGGCAACCCTTACTATCAAAGGAGCTATTTTTGACTAAAAATAATGAAAAAAATCTACATCAACAAGGTGGCTATTTATCATTTGGTACTTTAACTTTCCAGAGCTGGCTGCACATTTTTGCAAGTGGAGAATGTAAGAATTTTCCTAGGCCTTAAGTTTGATTTATAAAAATTAAAATGTCAAAAACATAATTATTCATTTCCATATAATTGTTTTTGTAGAGGTGCTGTTCAGCAGATTTTGTTACCTTTTGATAGAGCCAGACTAGTTATTTACTGCTGCTTCCAGTCTTTATGCTAAGCTAAGCTAAGCTAAGTGGTTGCTGGCCCCCAGTTAGCTCACATATTTAGCCACTGTCTGTATATAGGCGTGATATCAGTCTTTTAATCTAACTCTCTGCACAACAGCAAACAGGCATATCCTCCTGAGACCCTGTGTCCTCATACGAAGACATTTTGGGTTTACTGGACACTTCATTTTACTTAACTTAGACCTGTTGTCCTGGTTCATGGACACATTTGTGCCATCTAGTGGCAGTAAGACCACAATACACCAATCCATGTAAAAAGACAAGATGGCAGCCATCTCTGCCAAGTCAGTATGCGGCTGATCCCAATACAAAAGTGGACAAGGTACAAAACCATCTAATGTTTGAAACTTGATTATTTATTATTAATAATGATTTATTTTGATATGACAACAAATTTGACCAATCTCAGCAATGGCAACAAGCTAACACGCTGTCAAATAGGAAGTACTTGATTGAAGACATAAGGAATTTGTTGAGGGACACTGGGACTTTATTATCGTCACATTTGAGGATATAGGAACTTTATTATTGTTGACGATGTTATTTTTTTTTAATACTTATCAGGTCCTACTAATCTCAGATAGCTAGGAGAAATTACAAATGGGAGCCAAACAAAACTTCGGAACTCAGGAGGATATTTCTCCAAATAGCAAACTTAACTGGACAACTGGTTTATACAATGCACAGCTATAACTGTCCATGTCAGTACCATGTATTGTCTTACCTTTGATAACTGCAGTTCCTCGCACACTAACAACGACTTTCAATCTGATTGTAACCCTCTGGTGCAAGTTCAAAGCCATGAAAGTGAACTTCCTATAAAACTTAACTATAAACTAGGGAAGGGTGGGAATGACCTTTTCACTGGATTAATGAACAAAATATGATGGATGCTACCACTGTGCTTACTAGTAATTTATGCACCAGAAAATGTATGTGAGCATCTGAGCATATGCACAGTTCACAGTTCTTTGGTGCATACATTCATGTATAGTATAGGTATAACTATTGGTGGTCACCCAGCAGCTAAGACGAGGCTAGACAGTCGAAGCTTGTTTAGCCGATGTTCACTATAGCCTCCTTCATCTTCTCACCTCCAGCATGTGCTGCCTCTTGTTTATTTTACTGCCTCTCTTGCTCCCCCTTTGTCCTCTTTTCTGCTCCATAACCTCACCACGCTGCTCAGTTCCCACTTCACTCAGAGCTGTTTTTAACCCTTCAGTACACTTATTAGAATTTTCCTCCACTTTGTCTCACCTCTCTGCTCCGTCCACCTCTTCCTCTTCACTCTTGGCAGGTCACGGCCAGTGTAACTGTGGCAGGTGCGACTGCAAGGAGGGATGGGCCGGGAAGAAGTGTGAGCATCCTCTGTCCTGCTCGCTGTCTCTGGAGAGCAGTGTGAAGAAGTGTCGAGGAACGTCCAATTTGCCCTGCTTCGGACGAGGTACCTGGTCTTCCCATCCGCTCCTGTTGCCATGGTGACTGCAGCAGGCCTGTATTCTGTCCTCACCTCTTGGCGTAAAATAGGCCATTTCCAGTGTTTCACATCTCTTAATCCATCCTTAAGAGGGCTGTAAAGACACCAGGGTGCCCGGCAATCAAACCTGATAGCATCTTCAAACAAGCCCTGAAATGAGACACGTCCACTCTGTGCGTTTACCGTGTCGAATATGATAAACATGAATGTATTTGCGGGTTTGTATTACTGCTTGTAAATGTGTGCTAGTTCTTTGTAGGTCTTTGTTTAGTTAAGCACTCATACATATGAATACATGTGAGATTAAGGTGCACTGTTTGCCTGCAACAGTGTAAGCCAGTGCCGGAACAGCTCTCTCAATAGAATAAGCCGTGGGTTGATGTGTCTAGATTTATTACACTGCACTGTATGCTTCATTAGTGGCCCTTCTGGACAGAGGAAGCTTGTTTTCCTGGAGCCTCCAAATGTTAGGCCTAATACTAATATTAGATCAGATACTGAAGCAAAACTGGAAGCCTGTACTAAGAAAAACAAAAGTCCAGGTTGTGCTCCCCTTGTTGTCCCAGTCATGCACCCTTGAGTCTGTTGATTGATGATAGTGAGGTGAAAGTGGGGGAACAGATTCACCAGGAACAGTAGTGTATATTTTCGGCCTAGAAAACCCAATACGCTTCAGAGGCTGTTTGTGTTTAACTCATGCAATATCTGCCTGTTGTGTGTGCATAGAGAAATATTCAAATACAGCTTCTATGCATATGACGTCATACATTGGTGCGCTGTCCACATAGAAGGCACGCAACTAGAGGCAAAAACTAACAACACTGTATAAATGCCAATGATTTGTGCTGTTTACGGCTGTTCCTATCAATCCAAAAGTCCCAAAAGTAGTAGGATGTAAATTCAGAAACAGCGGCAGATGTGGATCAAAAACCTGTCTCTTCAGTCTAGAGTAGGGTCAACTAATGTCAAATATAATGTTAAAACTTTTAAACTTGCCTCGAGTTAGATGCAACAACAATTTGCTGTGACAACTTCTCCATGTTTTTAGACACATGCCAGATTTTTAATGGCGTTTAACCAGACCTCTGGCAACATTTGACCTAGTAGGTAGGAAATAGTAGCTAAAGTTAGCCACCGTTAGCTAGCAACAGTAGCCTGTCAGTGGTGCATCCATGCATCGAATTGAAATATAAAAGACAGCTACACCTAAGCACATTAACTCACTGTCCAAAAACAAGATGGCAATCATTTCAGTTGTGGATCTGATCGTACACAAAACAGTTGCAGTCCACTAGACTCTTGTATGCTGTCATTGGCTTGCCATGTAACATCAGTAACGTTAGGAGGTCTTGAGGATGAGGTCATTTGTAACAACACCGGGCAAATCGATAAAGTTGATGGCAAAATTACTTTTCTTTCTTTTGTATTATAGCCGACATGAGTTTCAATTTTCTGATGATACGTGCTGCCTGCGAGTTCATCTAGCTATTTTATGTAGTCATGTTCCTCTATTTCTAGGTCACACAGAATATTTATAAGTTCCTGCCCTCCATTTGAGTCTTACTATTGTAGTAATCACGATTGCAAACAAGCTATTGCCGAATCCTGACCTGTGCACAGAATTAAACGACACTGCCTCCTCCCATTTTCTCTTGCTCGTTTTAAAGGAGTTGAAGTAACCAAAACTACTCTAACTTTGGCATTAATGTGTATGTAGGTTTATATAGGACCCTACCACTCACTGTGGGGAAGTCAAGTGAGAAATCATCAGAAAAAGGAGTGTGCAGTGATCTCATTAATAGTTGACCCATGCTTGTTTTTTGGATAAAAACAAATATCTGTAATAAGAGAACAAAAGCTTGCAGGTAATCAGTGTGAGCCACCATCTTGCTACTACTATTTACTGCTTTGGTCTGAATCAGGGACTAATTTTGTCACAAAGTTGTATAATTGCCTAGAGGTGGTTCGTGTTCTCACGGCAGCATTTACAAGCGGACCAGATCAAATGCCTTGTGTGAGAAAGCTGCTCTTGATTGGTCAGAATTTCCATGTGGGAAAAATCCAGGAAGTAAAGCAAACGTTGAAGAAGAGTACACTTGCAAGATAAATGTGACACTTTCTAATGTCACAATGGAGGGACAACTACGCAGGTTGATTTTAGCGCTGCTCATCGTGGACTATATTGCTGTCATTGTTCATTTTAGTCAAACCATACAGTTTGAAAACGAGGCGCGGCTCCAACTAGAAAACAATGTTTTGATGCATTGGATGTGCTGAATGTGCATATTAAGGCAGTACAGGAGGAGGTGCACATTAATAATCCTCCAGGACTGTAACATGCTCATGTTTAACCCAAACAATGTGTCATGTGACTGCAGTTGCTTCACATCCAGGTCGGAACACGTTCTCACCACAAATGAACCGCACCGGAGTTCGTTTGTATCCAGACTGAGACCACCTCTTCAAGAAGGTCTTGGTTTGGTTGTTTTGGTGCACACCTGAGTGTGATTGCCGTGTTCACACCTGCCCAAATGAACCGCACTTAGGGGGTAAACGAACTTGAGTTCAATTGAACCGAACTGAACACTGCAGGTGTGACGGCACCCTTACATTCTCGTGCAGGAGTAAAAATTCCACAATCTTAATATTATTAGTTGAGTGAGGCCAAAAAATGTTTTAAACAGGAGGGGGAAACATGCAGTCAGTCCACTAACTGCTCACCTACTACATCCATTGATGCACAAATTTGTAATTAAGATCACACTGAACTACTACACATGTACACAGCCCAGAGCCTCTCAGCCAAAGTGGGGAGAACAAATTCTCACCTTTTGCAAAGCTGCGCTGATTAATCTTAACAGGCAGTGGACATAAACGCCCCTGGCCACGTCTGCAATATTCTGTATTAAACTGGAGTATCATAAAACTAATTGGGTGAAGTGAAATCACATTCTGAGCCAAGTAATCCCAAAAAGTATTTCGATTCAAGTTCCAATAGAAGTTTGACTGCTGCTTCAAGTATAGTTGTTGTGTGATTGGATGTAACGAGGAATGACAGCCAGTGGTGCTTTCATCCACTCCGCTATGGGAGGGGTTCACATTTATATAAATAATTTCCTACTTGAAATAAGATTAGTCGCAACTTAATTCATCAATAGAACTGCCAGACAGCAAAATGCAAAGCCAAAATGACGGTGCAGCTTTGCCAAACAGCCGCTGTGCCTACGTCCAGAGGTAACAATGCACAATGCTCACGTTACTGTTGTTCCTGGAATGACTGACAACCCGCATTGTTCCAAAGTACGCTATGGTCATTTTTTAATAAGATAAATTGTCTAGTAGCTATGCAGAGCACACTGAGAAGTCTTCTGAGGCATCTCCTGTACCGGTGTTTTACACTGATGCAGCAACCTTAATCAATCAGCTTCACAGTGCTGTATGGTGCATTGTTCACTGCACAGCTTCTACATTCATTTTGCTCATTTTTGTAATTTTCTGGGGAATACCTTTCAGTGCTCCTGCACTTCAGAGAGGGAGGACACAAAGGAAAGGTACAGTACAGAGTGCTGAGTTCTGTCGGCAGCACAGTGACTCAACTTCATAATATAGTCGGCAGTGGGCGTTAGCACCAGGAGCACAACCTGCTTGGTGTCGGGATTTTGTGGATTTATCAGGGGTTAATGTGAAGCATTGATTTCCTGTTTCACTGGACTGTGGAGGAAGTCACTGGGGACTCTGCAGCGTTTCAGCTGTGTTCCAAATGACAAGAGGGCATATGTGGACTGTAGCCTACTGTACATCATTATAGTGGCCATAGCATGGGCCTTTAAAACACAATGGGCCCTTGGGCACAGATATGCAAAGGGCCCTTCCACCTCTTCTATATAGGAGCAAGACACACAGATTTAAGTGATTTGTGGTTGTTTGGTGTCTTTTTTGGTTGCTTTGTTGTCGGTCAGTGACTCTTTGTAGTCATTTTTTGTCTCCTTGTGATTCCTTTATGTCTTTTTATAGACATTTTGTGTCTCTCTGTGGTTGTTTAGTGTCTTTTTATAGCAGTTTGGCTGTCTCTGAGATAATTTGTGTCTTCTAGGGTAATTTTTTTGTCTCTTTAAAGGTACTTTTGTGTCATTTTTGGTTGTCTTGTGTCACTTTATAGTCATTTTGTGTCTCCTTGTTGTTGCTTTGTGTCTTTATCTATCTCTCTTTTTTTTCTTTCCCTTTTTCTCTGGTCTCAGGCTCAAATGTTTACCATGTACTTTGCAAAGTAACTAACAGCTCTTGGAAAATAGCTCTACAGCACTTTAATTTCTAGTGTTTTACATCTACTACTGTCATCTGTCAAAACTGATCACAACTACAACAAGATCTATGTACTGGACTCTGCATTGCTACAGGCTTACACACTATCCACACACCCCATACAGCCCCCTCCCCCGTCTGCTTGTTACCTGGTTGCACCCAGAAACAAGGCGTAAAGCATATACATACTTAAGGCACTGGAGGCAATATGATGTGTGCAATACTTCTGTTATGTGTCGCTGGCCGACTCTATACTGCAACGATAAGACTGTTATGTGTTTTAATGTATCAAATACTGTAATTGTATATTTTATGTGTAATGTATTGATTTTATACTACCTTTTAGGAACTATGCTGATAAACATCTGGCAGGGGGACTACCAATGTAAATCAGCCCCTGGCTGCAATTGGGTGCATCTACATTTTCTTTTTTTCTTCTCTTTAAAAGGAATGTTTATTGATGTACACTGTCCCTTCTTAAACAAATAAACATTATTGTATTGTATTGTATTGTATTTTTGTAGGCATTTGGCTATCTTTGAGGTAACTTTGAGTGTTATGGGGTAAATTTGTGAGTCTTTGAGTTAATTTTGTGTCTTTTCGGTAGTCTTTGGTCATTTTATAATAATTTGGTGTCTCCTTTCAGTTGTTTTGTGTTGCTTTGTAGTCATTCTGTGTCTCCNAATTTGGTGTCTCCTTTCAGTTGTTTTGTGTTGCTTTAATTTGGTGTCTCCTTTCAGTTGTTTTGTGTTGCTTTGTAGTCATTCTGTGTCTCCTTGTGGTTGCTTTGTGTCTCTTTGTAGGCATTTGGCTATCTTTCAGGTAACTTTCTGTCCCTTTGAGATAATTTTGTGTTTTGTGGGGTAATTTTGTGGGTCGTTTTTTTTGTGTGTGTCTTTTTGGTCATCTTTTATCGCTTTGTAGTCATTTGGTGTCTCCTCTTGGTTATTTTGTGTCTCTTTGTAGTCATTTGGTGTCTCCTCTTGGTTATTTTGTGTCTCTGTAGTCATTTTATGTCTCCTTGTGGTTTCTTTGGTGGATTTTTTGGTTGTAATGTGTTGCTTTGTTGTTAGTCTGTGTCTCTTTGTGGTTGTTAAGTGTCTTTTTTGGGTGTCGTGTCTTACATCGTAGTCATTTAGTGTCTCCTTGTGGTTGTTTTGTGTCTCTTCGTAGCAGTTTGGCTGTCTTTGAGGTAATTTGTGTCTTCTAGGGTAATTTTTTTGTCTCTTTAAAGATAAGTTTGTGTCATTTTTGGTTGCCTTGTGTCAACTTGTAGTTATTTAGTGTGTCCTTGCTGTTGCTTTGTGTCTTTTTATAGGTATTTGGCTATCTTTAAGATAACTTTGTGTGTCTTTGTGGTAATTTTGTGTCTTTTTTGGTTGTCTTTGGTCATTTTATAGTAATTTGGTGTCTCCTTTTGTTGTTTTGTGTCGCTTTGTAGTCATTTGGTGTCTTCCTTGTGGTTGCTTTGTGTCTTTTTGTAGGCGTTTGGCTATCTTTGAGGTAACTTTGTGCATTATGGGGTAAATTTGTGAGTCTTTGAGGTAATTTTGTGTCTTTTTTGGTTGTCTTTTGTCGTTTTATAGTAATTTGGTGTCTCCTTTTGGTTGTTTTGTGTCTCTTCATTGTCATTCTATGTCTCCTTGTGGTTGCTTTGTGTCTTTTTGTAGGCATTTGGCTATCTTTAAGGTAACTTTTTTGTCTCTGAGGTATTTTTGTGTTTCATGGGACAATTTTGTGTGTCTTTGAGGTAATTTTGTGTCTTTTTGGTCATCTTTTATCGCTTTGTAGTCATTTTATGTCTCCTTGTGGTTTCTTTGGTGGATTTTTTGGTTGTGTTGTGTTGCTTTGTTGTTAGTCTGTGTGTCTTTGTGGTTGTTTTGTGTCTCTCTGTAGCAGTTTGGCTATGTTTGGGGTAATTTTGTGTATTTCTGAGATAATTTTGTGTCTCATTGAGGTAACTTTTATGTCTGTTTTGGTTGTCTTGTTTCTCTTTGTAGTCATCCTGTGTCTCCTTGTGGTCGTTTTAGTGTCTTTTTGTAGGCATTTGGCTATCTTTTCATTTAATTTTGTGCCTTTTTTTTTTCTTGTGTCTCTTTTTGTTCATTCTGTGTCTTCTTGTGGTTGTTTTGTGTGCCGTTTTAGGCATTTTCTGTATCCTTGTGGTTGTTTAGCATCATTTTGTAGGTGTTTGGCTTTCTTTAAGATAATTTATGTGGTCATTTTGTGTCTTTTTTGGATGTCTTGTGTCTCTTTGTATTTATTTTGTGTCTCCTTGTGGTCGTTTAGTGTCTTTTTGTAGGCATTTGGCCTTTTTTGAGTTAAATTTGAGTTTTAATAAGATCATTTTGTGTATCTTTGAGGTAGTTGTGTCTTAGGGGATAATATTGTGCCTTTTTTGGGGGTAGCCTTGGGTCAACTTGTAGTCATTTTGTGTCTTTTTGTGGTTGTTATGTGTCTCTTTGTAGTCACTTTGTGTATGTTGGCAAATTCCTGTGTGTTTTTTGTGTTTCTTCCTGGTCAGTAAGTGTTAATATGAATGTCATTTTGCATTTGAAGGCCAGGGGGCCTTTGACACTACGGGTCCCTGGGTCTGTGCCGAGTAGGCACTTCCAGTAATCCATCCATGGGCCATAGACATTGCTCACATCCATGAATGGGAAAGCTGCTGATTAGATCAGGCACGTGAAACATAATGCAGGGCACTACCATGGAGACAGCTACATTAACATCACCATGAGCTAACAATGGAACAATGACGACAATACGGCAAACAAAGCTCACATGCGGTAACTACGATATGAAGCCTCAACCTTGCCGAAGTGCACTCTACAAATAGACCCAATTTAGTGCCTTTGAATGCCTCAACTATTCATTACATATTGTGTCTGTTCCATAACAGACTTTGGTTTTGACGGCCTCAAAACAATTCCACAACAACAGGGTTGAGCAGGCATGGTGGCCCCCTCGCATAATGAAACAGCAAAGATTAACTTGTGCTGGGAGAGTTAATTAGCTTTAATTCCTCCAGCAGTACCTTTAAATTATCTCCAATTGCTGCAACAAAATGGAACTTTAAATTACCCTGTGCAATGGAACAATTAATGGGATCCATATATTCTTCCTTTTAAAAATTGCATTTTGTTTTTCCCATCCCAATCTATTCCGTGACAGTTTAAGTGTACATCTGCACCAACCTGCACAGGGCTGAATAAATATTTTCCGATGCAAACACCTAAATGAATGGATCCAGATCCATAAAACTGTGAGACACAGTCAGATAGAATCAGAATTTGTAATGCCTGCTGAGACCAGCAGTTTATATCTATTATATAATAAACAATAAAGAGGAAAGCTGACTGTGCATTTATGCATACTTTAGTGTTTAGGGTGGCTCCTATGTGTGCATGTGTGGTTTAATTTCATTAGTCTTATTTTCATAGGGTGCCCATTTGGTTTAGTGAGACAAATAATTGTAACACAGCAAAGCTTCAATGGAAAGCAAAGGATGAGCAGGGAAAGAAAAGGGAAAGGGAGTGAAGGTCTGTGAGAAACACAATGGAGCGAGACAGGAAGCAGGGTGGGAGAGTTGGAGGGGGAGAAAGAGAAAGAGAGAAAGTGAAGGAGACAGACGTAGAAAATCACTTAGGCATGGATGAATGTGGCTGGTAGAGATGGCAGCTTGAGCGGAAAAGCCTTGAAATTTGAAACAGCAGCTTCAGAGCTTTTCTTCCTGAGAGGTGGAGGCAAGATGCTTGTGGATAGCACATTCTTTATACTGCGGTATTTCCTCAAGGAAACACCTGCTTTCAACATCTTTCTGCTGATTCCCGGGATTCCTTTCTCTGCTCTCTGAAGCGTGGTCTGTAGTAGACATTAACTATGTGATTGTTAATATTTAATGGCACATACGCACATTTTGCACGACTGTATTTAAGGGGTAGTTCAGCACTCTGTTATTGTATTACTAGAGACCTGAAAAGGACAGATTAAACAAGCAGTTTTGTGCCTCCATAAGTTAACATCCATGTCTGTTAGGGCTGGAACTAAAAATATTTTCATTGTTGAGTGCTGTGTCAATTATTTTCTTGATTAATAAGTTAATTGTTTGGTAAATAAAATATCGGAAAATGGTGAAAAAAGTTGACCAGTGTTTTCCAAGGCCCAAATATCTTGTTTTCTCCACATCCAAAACATAATCAGTTTACTGTCATAGCAAAAGTAAAGAAAACAGAAAGAATCAAAGACTTTTGACTTTTTTTTTCTGAAAAAATTGCTCAATGTGATAGTTCAATTATTAAAATAGTTTGCGATTGATTTAATAGTTGACAACCAATGGTTAATTGAATAATCATTGCAGTCTGTCCAGCTTTATATAATATATGTTGTGAAGAATTCAAAGGAATAAAGTATATTGCAGTCAGGAACACTTAAGTGAAAGAAAATTTTATTTCCATTTGCAGTATTATATTTGGCAGTATGGCTCTGTTCTGGGGCCTCTCTGCCTTTCCTCTGTCCTATGCAGAAAGCCTCTTCCATGTGCCTACGCAGAATGCCTAAGGAAGAGAGAGCAAATCTCCGTCCTTCCACGTGCTTACATGGAAAGCCTTAAGGCAGAGATAGCACAACTCTTTGCCCTTTCATGTGCAAATAAGAAGAGCCTGAGCCAATGAGAGCAAATCACCCTGCCCTTCCATGTGCCTACATGGAAAGATTAAGGCAGTGAGAGCAGCAGCAAAGACCCCCTGGGAACAGAACAGAGCAGCATCAATGACAAACAGACATGACACTGATAAGTCAGACACAGCATGCAAAAGGAGGGGCTGGGGTGGAGGTGGGTTGCAAAGCAGTTTGCAGAGGAAGCAGCAACAGTAGGCAGGCCAGAGCAGTTTAAATAGGGCGCCCTGAATGAGATTCACCAATTGGTTGCATAGAAAGGAATCATGTGATCTATCGGCTGACTCCCTTCCATCAATCAGCTGCTCCATCAGTTGATTGGGCTGTTTGAGATCAGTTGATGTAGCTGGGATGTGAGCTGAGCTTAACATCTTGTCCTGCCTGAACTATGCTCAAATTTTTTGGCAAAATGAAAAAAAAAAAGATATCACGATACTGACATGTATGATTCCGGTGAATCGCTCTCAGTGAGAAACATGCTATCTTCACTGAGTGATGGTGTGGCCACAGAAGTGTTTTTGCAAAGTATTATGATGTGATAGTGAAGCTGACCCTTTGGATAGAAAATGGCATTATTTCATCATTTTATTCTATTAGACATTGTGTGAAATTTTGTCATTATTAGCATATGAATTCTTGCGTTATGGCCAAACCTTGTTTTGTGTTGTCACAGTGACCTTTGACCGCTAAAATCTAATCAGTTCATTATTGAGTCCAAGTGGACATTGGTGCCAAATTTGAGGAAATTCCCTTTAAGGTTAAGGATATTGGGTTCACAAGAATGGGGAGGACGAATTGATGGATGGACAAACCAAAAACATAATGCCTACAGCCACGGATGTTGCAGGTGCAGAGGCTGAGATATATTGACTTTTAGTTTCTTACATGGATTAACTGAAGGCCCAGTGAAATGGTAGTAACTGTCTTTACCTTGTACAATGTGACCTATGTCACAGTGAAACAGAAAATATAGATGTGGGCAATCATTCCGAGAGGGATTTCATCAAATCCTTGAGATTTGATTGGATTGCTTATAGGGGCTTTGTGAATATGAAACTATACAGAACGGCAGAGAGATAAGGAGCTAAGGAGGAGGACCGCTCACCTCCACCCACACTTCCCTCACCTGTGTTGTTAGATGGAGAAGGGAAAGTAAAGGGAAAAAATGAGTAAATTAGACTGCAACTAAGCTCTTCAAACACAGACCTCCTACTATGATATTGCTCTGCTTGCTATTACAACTCTCAAGGTAGTGGTTAAGAGCAGTTGTATACAGTGGGATGGAATTAATCACATTTGATTGGCTAGATGCCCCCAAAATCCAGGATGAATCATGAAAAATATGGTAACATTTTACAGGAAGAGAAAAGCAAGGGATTATGATGCATTCAAAAATGTTTTGATTGACAAATTTGGCAAAGAGATTAGACAACAATTAACAAAGGGGTGCTTCAGTTAAGCTTTAAAAAATACGTGATCTTACACTTCCCACAATGCAACCCTTTTATTTGACTCTCCCTGCTTGATAAACTCCAGTATCCATCAAAGTCCATGCACCCACAGGCTATTTGTTATTAAAAAAAAAATTGGAGTCCCCAAGCCCGAACCAAAAAACCCTGATGACATCACCAGGTATATTTTCCCAGACTTCAGAAAACTCCCTCTCGTGGGGGCAATGGGAGTGAACCTATCGCAAAAAGGTGCAGAAACCAAATGGATTCACAGACTTGCCCAAGGTTTTGTGGAAAGATTGGTCGTGAGCCAAAGGGCAGCTGATTAAGTGTTCATGTCCACTGGAAAAATGGGGAAACGTGTGGATGCATGCGCATACGTGTCTAACGTAAAACCAGATGGCAGCCATCTCTGCCAAGTCAGTCTGCAGCCGACCCTGACACCAAAGTGGGCAAGGTCCAAAACCTGATCACATTTTATTGTTGAAACATGTTTATTTATGATTAATAAAGTTTGCAGTTTGATATGCCAACAAATTCTTACTAATTTTAGCAACACCAACAAGCTAAGACACAGTTTATTAGAAAGTACATGTCTGAAGACATTGGGACTATATTATCGTCTCGTTTGAAGACATTGAGATGTAGTCTTGTTTAAGGACATTGGGACTTTATTATCTTCTCGTTTGCGGACATTGGGACGTAGTCTCATTAAAGGACATTGGGACTTTATTGTTGTCTTGTTTGAGGACATTGGAATGAGGTGTCATTTGAGGACATTTGGACTTTATTGTCATCTTGTTTGAGGACATTGGGACTTTTTTATCGTCTCTATTGACAACATTAGGAAGTAGTGTCGTTTGAGGACATTGGGACTTTATTATCGTCTCATTTGAGGACATTGGGACTTATTAGATCCTTCTGATCCCAAAATGTATACCAAACAATGTTTCGGGTCTCAGGAGGATATATAATTTTCAGTTTTTAGGGGTTTTAATCAATGCCCAGGGAGGAACTTGAAGAACAGGTTGCTTGTGCCTCTGTGATTAAAGATGTGACATTAATTCTGTTGTACTGGCTTTAACCAGATCTTCAGCACTATCTGTCGGTCAATAGCGGAAAATCAGACCCAGTCTCTGTAACAGTGGTGCAAGTTTTGCTCGCCTATGCATCTAAATGAATTGATTACTGCAGCCTGCTTTTATTGTCCACTTCACTGCATGTGTTTTTAACAACTATCAACCACTTAATACATCCTGATACTGACAATACAACCGTTTGATAGGTGCTTCACTTTGGGTGCTAATGGAATGCTTTTATTCACACCACAGGCTGAGACAAAGCACAGAGGGGGCCGTCGTTTGACTGGATTTATTAGATTTGGTGTGATGCTGGACTCATTGCAGCTGTCACACAACTGAAAATGAAATCAAGTCAAAAGAGACGGCAGGCTTTGAAGATAACAAGGCTGCCAGAGTGGGTTTAAAACTGCCAATCCGTGGTGTGAGGTGATTTGGAAATCTTGTGGAGTACTTATCTCCAAATCTAGGTTGAGTCTTACTTTTTGTTTTAAGTAGTGCAGTCAGTGAATACATGTAGATTTTACATTGGGTTTAAATGTTTTTTGACAGTATAAGCAAATATGTAGATGCAATACAAGAGCTTTGTTTTGCGCTTTTGCCTTTGTGTTAGTTTCGCAGCTCTCTGGTGAGAGGAGTGTCACAGCTGTGGTTGTATTTATGCAGATTGGCCAGTGCTGCACAATTTTGGTGCTCATTTTGACATGAAAATGGGCATGCATTTTCACTGGATTCAGACCACTTTCCTGAAAATGGAACAAATGCAAGGAAGACACAGACGTCTCCAAAAATCACATGAATCTTTTATTTTTGTTTAATTTTGCAGCTTTCCCTTTTGATTTGAACATTTCAAGCTCACATTCAAATTCACATCAAAACACTACCTCAGTGTGTCTCCGAAAGTACTTACAGTAATGGTCGACCTGCTCCACTGCAGAATTTATGATGGCTGATGAGGTCACTGTAGCCACGTTCTATCTGCTGTCTTTAATTTAAAGTCTTGGGAATTTCAGCATGATTTAAACAGGGTGGATACTTAAAGGGGACCTATTGTGCTTTTCCTTATTCTTTGTCATATATATAATGTTACAATGTCTGATGTTCATATTAAACTGCCTAATAAATAATGAGGTAGCAAAAAGACACAAGGTAGTGGCAAAAACCCTCAGGCGTCAGACGGTTCTGAATACACTGATTCCAACTGTTTTTTCTGCTTTCAAGACAAGCTGACGTCAGCTCATGATCGATTTCTTTATATGGCATGTGGTCCAGGCATGCTACTACAAGTGTTAACATTATGTTACATTATGCTGCACTGCTAAATGTAGCTACATGCTAATGTCAGGGAAACCTGTGATCTTGGTTGCTAACGTTGTTAATATCTTCCAGATTTCTGATCATGTTTTTGCTGGAACATGTCCAGTTGTGTTGAGAAGATTTATTGGTGATTTTTAATGGGAGAAAGTGCTACTATTCTCCGTTACATTCATTCTCCTGGCTGCCAGACGGTGCTGAGACCATGGATGTATAAAGAGAACTCCATATATCATCGGACATTGGGCCCCGTTTGGTGACTTTAGAAGTGCGTCTCTGCTTTTTGCAGATGATGTGGCCCTGTTCGCTTCATCACACCGTAACATCCAGCATGCACTGGGGCAGTTTGTAGCTGGGTATGAAGCAGTTCGGGATTAGCATCAGCCCCTCTAAATCTGAGGCCATGGTTCTCTGCTGGTTTTCTCCAGATTGGGAGTGAGTTACTGCCTCAAGCAAGGGAGTTCAAGTATCTCGGAGTCTTGTTCACAAGTGAGGGTAAAATGGAGCCTGAGATGGATTGATGGTTTGGTGCAGCATCTGCAGTGATGCAGGCATTGCCCCAGACTTCCCTGGTGAAGAGAGAATTGAGCCAGAAGGTAAAGCTTTCAATTTACCGGTCCCTCTACGTCCCAACCCTCACCTATGGTCATGAGCTCTGGTTAGTGACCGAAAGAATGAGATCACGAATACAAGCAGCCAAAATGAGTTTCCTCTGTCGGGTAGCTGGGCTCAGCGAGATAGGGTAAGGAGCTTGGACATCCAGAGAAAACTCAGAGTAGCTCCTTCATGTTGAAAGGGACCAGTTGAGGTGGTTTGGGCATCTGATCAGGATCCTCCTGGGCGCCTCCAGTTAGAGATGTTCTGGGCAGACCCAGAACACGCTTGAGGGATCATATATCTTGTCTGACCTGGGAAGGCCTCAAGATTCCCCATGACAAGCTGGAAAGTGTTGCTGGTGAGAGGGATGTCTGGTGTACTTTGCTCAGCCTCATGCCCCCGTGCCTTGGCCTCAGATAAGCGGTTGAAAATGGATAGATAGATGGATGGATGTTGGGCCTCATTCATTCCTATGAAAGTTGTGCAAAAAAGTATAACTTCCCTGTGTGAAATTACTTGGATCTTTCGCTCTGCCTCTGCATTGCCGGGCTGATAGAGCATGCTAAAGACTTTCACCAGCCAGTCGTGCAGCTCTTATAGACTTTCGAAATGTTCTCAGATCAAATCCTAATACTGAAATGAATCATTTGGTGGGGTTGTGATGCTCAAAAAAATGTACCCACTGATTTATACAGACATGTCTTTCACAATTTAAGTTTACAGGAAAAAGTCTTTGTGGACCCAATGGCAGAAGGTGACGGACCCCAAAGCTGTAATTCTATAGTTTGTCTACTATGTCAATTTGGCTTCAAAGCCCAGCGGTATTCTTGGGTGCTTGTAGGAGATGCCGAGATATAGAAGGCACAAAAACACTGACCAAACAGAGTAGACTGGGCTTTTTCGAGACGAGGTTTAGTTTAAATAGACAGGCACTAAAACAGAGCGTTTCAGATAGAGGGAGAATTCACATGTTCCAGCACAGACAGTGTGAGGAAAATCAAGTGTTGTTTTTGCATTAAATCATGAAAACATGTTCTAGTAGAAACACAAAATACAAGTATCTTTAAATTAAAACATCGGACGTGGCTCCTGGCTGTAATATTACTGTAGTATTCTACAGAGACTGCAGCATTTTCTCTGGAACATGTTTATGTACTTTGATGTAAATGGAGATATTATGGGAGTTGTCAAAGAGCGTTTTTTTCTTGGGAGCAGCTTCCTTGGACTCTCCTCCTACCCCCTTAACAAAGTGGAAACAGAAGAGCTGACTTGATTGACCATTATTCAAGCCTACTTGCTGATTAAGTATTCATCTACTTAACAATGTATTAATCCTGCTCCAGCCCATTTTCAGCGTGTGCTGCACTGCAACACAGCTGCACCTCTGCTCACTAAAACGGCAAAAATGGATTTGCCACACCCTCACCTCACCTCTGTTTGCACGCTCATTTGCGTCCTTCCATGAAAATACAGCCAAAATGTCTCAGGCCGGTGTCTACTGACGTGACTTTGTCATTAAGGTGTTGTTCACCTCAGACAGGATGACAAATTAAACATCAACACAGACGCACACTGGTGTCGGCCGTTTGACGAGTACAGAGATAATCGATAAGGCAGGGGTGTTATGACATCACCAGTTGCTAGGGTAACAGAGTCCCCAGAGCAGATGGTGGTATGTTATATGTGAAGCAGGAAGAGAGGTTGCTTGTGCGTGTGTGCGGTCATAAAAACTGACAGTAATGTGACATGGCCAACACATTAGATGACGCTGTCAGTCGAATGGCTGTCTTGCAAATTCATGTTCGGCGCTATTTATTGCCCTTAATCCCCCTCAATGAGTCATCAAAAGATAAAGGCAGGCACACTCACATTATGGATATGTTTTAGGTGTTGTTCTGTGTCACTTTACACAAAATGTACCCAGCAGGGCTACAAACAGGGAAACACTCAGGGTGAATAATGATTGTGCAGAAAGGACATACCCAACTCAATAAAAAACAGGAGAAAAGAGAGAGGCACTCAGTATGCAGTGTTTTTACCATCTGTCTTCACTGAGCTGGGAAATTCCCTTTGTGCAATTATTTTTCATGGTGGGCAGCTTACCTGTTTGTAGCCCTTCTGGGTGTCTTTTGTCTGCAGTATTGGTGGATAGGAACATTTAAAAGATGTCCAACTGTGTGTGTGTGTGTGTGTGTGTTACTCCTTTGTCAGTAGAGCACAGAGCACAGAAGATAATATTTTATGCTAATGCCATCTATTATGCACTTTTATTCTTGAGCTCTATTTAAGATAGTAATGAAAAATGCACTCTGCATTTTAAGTTGATTACATTTCAGTGCTCATTGTTGCTGATGTATTAGTAAAGTAACATTATTTAAGAAACAAACTGTTGTTACTGTAAGCAAATGACTTGGAGCTAAAAGTTTGTGTGCATGACAAAAATCAGCCATGCACAGTGTGAGCACTGACAAAAAGTGACTATGACTAGCTCTTTAAAAGACGTTTCTCCCGTTAAAGGGATACTTTTGTGTATGAATTACTCACCCCATGTTGAATTGAATTTATGAGGAAAACTGAATATTCTTGATAAATTGGAGTAAAAGGTGAGCTTGTTAAACAACAGCAAAATTAATTTAAAACATCTATTTACAAACTCCAATGCAACTCATGCAGTAAAATCCAAGTTTCAAATAGCCAGTCGTATGCTCAATCCTATTGGGCGGCATTGTGGTGCAGCAGGAGGGTTACTGGTTTGAACCCCAGGGTGCCCTTCTGTGCGGAGTTTGCATGTTCTATCTGTGTCAGCATGGGTTTTCTCCGGGTGCTCCAGCTTCCTCCCACAGTCCAAAGACATGCAGGTTAATTGGTGACTCTAAATTGTCCGTAGGTGTGAATGTGAGTGTGAATGGTTGTCTGTCTCTATGTGTCAGCTCTGTGATAGTCTGGTGACCTGTCCAGGGTGAACCCTGCCTCTCACCCAATGTCAGCTGGGATAGGCTCCAGCCCCCACGACCTCTAACAGGATAAGCGGTTACAGAAAATGAATGATTGCTCAGTACTTCCCAAACACATGTTTTTTCACATGGGGGCGAAGGTAGTGAAGGTCTGTATTAGAGTGGGTCGTACACTAATCCGAAGATCGGCGGTTCAATCCCTGGTTCTGGCAGTCCACGTGGCGAGTATCAGGTGGCACCATGTACGGTAGCCTTGGCCAACAGTGTGATGGGGAATGTGACTCTGTAGTGTAAAAGCGCTTTGTGTGGTCGGAAGACTAGAAACGCACTATACAGATGCAAGTCCATTGACCATTTTCGTTAAAACCTGACTATTTAAAACACCTCAGAATATGAGTAGCACATGTGCGTTCGAACTCTGCTTGTGTATTCCACTGAGTTCAAATGCAAACGCTTGCCCAAGTGCGCTACTTGACCGCGCGTGAGACTGTCTATGCCGAAATTTCTCAAATAGCAAGGTCTTACACCTTGTTTGCTCCCAGTTTAGCTTTGTGTCCATATGTCTGTATACTCATTTTGAGTATTTTTGACATCCAGTCTTGTGGAAAAAGGATTGTATGTAGCAGTGCAGAGACAAATGCATGCCTAATGATGCTTAGAAACAAATTCGTGAGGAGGCTGGTCTGTGAGGTGTGTAGCATGATTTGAGAAATATGTTGTTAAACAAGTAATATCCACGATGCGTGCACTCCATCAGCTAGCATGCTACCAATGTTAGCTAGCTAAACATGCTGTCAAACGTTTAACTTGTATAAAAAAAAAAGTATAAATAGAGCTGTATTACAATCATCAATCTGTTAGCTGATTTGTTTTTATGCTAACTTCCTGCGCACAGTGCATACCGTCGGTCTGAGATCTTAAGTTAAATTTTTTCAACTACTTGAGGCAAATTCTGGGCCGAAAAAACTGAAGGAGTTTTGCAAACACATCGGAGATCACAGAGGTTCTAAAAGGAAATGAATGGACTTCCCGTTGACTCATACGTACACAAAGCTATGTGGAAACGAAGCATTAGATAAAAGGCATGGGTTTGGAGGTACTGAGCATGCAACTGGATAATGAGATTGAGTTAATGAGTTGTGTGAGAGATTGTTAATGGATGTTTTAAAGTGGTTTTGCTGTTATTAAACGTGGCCCCCATTTACTTCAATTCATCAAGAATCGTGTCAGTTTTTGGATTCTTTGTTCTCCACAGAGTCATACAAGAAAAGCAAAGTTTTCTTCACTAATTCAACATTACACAGGGAGACTAATTGATATACAAATTATAATTTTGTGGGTAAAGTATTCCTTTAAGCCTCTGAATATCTGTGTGGCCTACACTAAGCCCATAATTAACATAGCTCTGAGCAGCCTGGTAAAATGATCAATGGGCAGGTATGCTGCACACCTCCAATGGTAGTTCAGAATAGATGATGTTTTTCTAATGAGCTTCACCATTAGCAAAGCATGCTCACTCAGGAAGTTCCCCTGTGGCCTTCTTCACTGGCAGCTCGCTGATTGAAGTGGGATAGCAGCATCTCGAGGTGTGTGTGTGTGTGGGTGTGTAGCCCATTTGAGTGTTTATTAGAATGAACGATTTACATATGAGATTTCCCCGTGTGGCTGGAGGGAATGTTGTCAGGCAGATTAAGTCTAGTTTTAAATCAGTCATCTACTGTAGGAATGCAAATGACTCCCCTGAAATACAGGTTGAATAAAGAGGTAAAAACTCAGGACGCTATGACACACTTTAGGAAAAGAAAGAATATTCTGCCACCGAAAAACAACTCTGCCATGAAACACCGCTCAGATGTGAGAAAATGTCTCTGTTTTTGTAGGTCAGTGCCAGTGTGGACAGTGCACTTGCTTCCCACCTGGGGACAGCCGTGTTCATGGCAAAAACTGTGAGTGTGACGACCGTCAGTGCGAGGACATCAGTGGAGAGGTCTGTGGAGGTGAGAGCGCATGCACACACACACTCACTCACACACACACACACACACGCTCATCAAATCTTTGTATCCATTAAGGGCTCTTCAAGTTGTGTGAGCAACAGAGGGAATTGACAGAACACGGCAATAAACAGATGGCAAGTCTATGTTTCAGGATTACTGTTCAAGCTGTGTCGAGAGGTGGAGAGGGTACTTTCAGGCTTCCAGTGTTCCACAAGTAAAAAGGGCTGCTCATTTTCAGCACAAACAATGACAGGAACCACTTGTACACACAGATTCGTTCTTTAAGTGGCACATACAACTGGTTTAAGAGTACTTGTTGCATTCAAAAACATTTCTTACCTCATGACTTGATCAGACATGTTTGAATATTTTACGGATATCATCCAAAATAAAAACCCAACAAGGTTTCGTCTTTCTTTTCTTACATGTTCTTTACATATTTTGGCATGGCAGCTTATATCGTTAAGTAGTTGTTTTAAAAATTCTCACACTCCTAACAGCTGCTTCAGGGTCTTTGCCATCAGGGGAACATCCCCTATATTGCAGGCGACAGTGTAACATCACCTACTGCATGATCCGTATCTCTTGGGTGTTTTAAACCCTGACATGTCCCCTTGACCCCTTCTCCTGTCTAAGTCAAGGACCTCTGTGTTTTAGGAAGACATTTTAAGGCATCTCACTTGGTATCAAAGTATTCTCTATTTCCTTCTGTCACAGTACGACGCTGCTCTGATGACTCTTTTTTGGCAGCTGTATTAATATTTAATTGTTTTCGGGTCCCCAATAAGACTACACACACTGCTACTTATAATAAGTTTACTTCTGCCAAATTCCGACTGCAGGGCTCCAGTCAGAGCAGTAGAGTGTAGATCTCTGCCAGGCGACCAAGTGGCCGCCCAGGCTGATCAGGGCAACTTTTGTCAATTCTTGTAATTCCAGCAGACGCAGCAAAGCACATTTCAGTGGTGTCCCAGATATCTGCGCCTCTTCGATTCATAACTGAGCCATGGCGCCACAGAAGACAATGAATATAAAGGGAAACTTTGCTGATATTGAACCAGCTGTGTGGCATCACAGTGTGTGCAAATGAACGGCGTTTGGCTTCGGGAGTCAAACGACGTTCATCTGCGCACAATATGACGACACAGAGCTGGTTGAATATCAGCAAAGTTTCCCTGCTTCCCTTCACTGGTTCCTGTACAGCAGGGTCGGTCTTTGTTTCACTGTTATAATCATTAAAAAGCAAAAGCAGCATGTGTATACATTCAGTAGGCTATATCTTCAGTAGCTAGCTAGCTAACCCTACACTTTTCAGGGTTTGATTTTGGTTTTGGAACAGGGAAGAAACGTATATCTTTTTCCAACCTCTCCAGGTAACGAGTATCATTAATACACGACGTGCCCCAGGCACAACATTTAGCTCCAAATCCACAACACCAGCCTGAAATTGAAGGAAATCTGAAATGACTGCGTTAGAGTCAATGGAGCACAGCTGTGTTGTTGTTGGACCCTGGTCTGAGCCAGCTGATGCTAAGTTTGCATCCGGGCTCGGGACTTGCCAAAGGGTCAGTTTAACTGCCTACTTACTTACTTACTTAAGGAAGAAGCACAAATATGTCATGGAATTAATCTGCATATGATTCAAAATGAGTCCAAATCTGTTGAGCCACATTAAGGGCCAAAGTGTAGACAGTAAGGCTTGTTGTTCTTAGCTCAGCCGATTTCCAGAAAACTTGTGCCTCCTACTGGCTGGTTAAGAGGAGTGAGATGTCAGCAGTCAGTGAAAGAGGTTCTTCAACGATTGTGAATCACGCAACCACGAGAGATCCCTGAGTATACAGTCATAAATGTGCACACAACATATGGGGCTAATTGGTCTGCTAGTTGGTGAGAATAGCTTCAGACAGATCCACACACACACACACACACACACACACACACACACAACCAAATACATGATCCCCTCCAGTGTTACGCTTGACTGAGTCAGTCAATTTGCAAGACGTTAATGCAGTTAGCCGAGTTCGCCAAATCCCACTTGGAACTCTCGTACAATTGAGCTTCATGGAAAAAGAAGTGTGAGAGGTTTAGGATAAGGATATGAAAATGTTGCTTCGAGGTAATACAAGACTGTGTACATAAAAAATTCAGGAAGAGAAATCAAGTATGACTCCCTCGGAGCATTTCAGTGAGAAATGTGGAATCACTGAGGGAGAAATTTTATTACCTGTGATGCTAACGGAAGCTAAATATAATGCTTTATGGAAATTCTAAGTCTATTTTGGATATCAGCCTTTATAGCATGCTATTTTCTTTGTCATTGCAGTGAAGCTTTCTAAATTTGCTATGGCTCTGACTTCTGCCTCTGATCACCTCCCTCCCCATTGCTACTGGGGCTTGTGGGTACTATAGAGAAATTCTTGCTGTACTTGCCAAACTGTGACAGTGGGCACCCCTGGTCAAACCTCCATTGACTGTGTTAGGCAAGTAAAAGATTTCCCAAACGCAAAATGTTAATGATGACACATTTCTTCAATAGTCTGGGCCCATGCATGGTCAGTACTTAGTAGCAACCCCTTTGGCAGGTATCACAACCTCTAAATGCTTTCTGTATCCACCCAAGAGTCTTTCAATTCTTGCTTGGGGGATTTTCACACATTCTTCCTGCAAAAGGCTTCTAGTTCTGTGAGATTCTTGGGCCGTCTTCATGCACTGATCTTTTGAGGGCTATCCACAGATTAGTCCATCGTGGGAAAATCTTCATCTTCAGCTGTTTATAGATGGTGTGATGTTTCCGTGTTTGTTAGAATTTAACTGAATCCACAAGCCCAAAGTACGATCGATCCACCCCCGTGTTCCACAGTTGGACGGGTGTTCTACTCATGAAACATATCTTTGCTCATTGCGTCAACAAAGTTCTATGTTTCTTCCATAGGACTTGTTCCCAAAAAGCATCAGGCTTGTTTCGATGTTCCGTTGCAAACTTCTCAAGCTGAATTTGTGGTGAGGACACAGGAAAGGTTCTCTCCTGATGACTCTTCTGTGAAGGTCATATTTGTCCAGGTGTCACGGAAAAACAGTGCACCACCATTCCAGAGTCTGATGAATCATCCTGCAGGTCTTTTGCGGTCAAAAAGGGTTTCTGATTTGCCTTTCTAACAATCCTTCGAGCAGCTCTCTTGGACAGTTTGTCTTGGTCTTCCAGACCTCGACTTGCCCCCTGCCCCCCAGTTCCTGTTAACTGCCATTTCTTAATGACATAAGGAACTAGGGAAACAGCTACCTGAAAACACTTTGCTATCTTCTTATAGTCTCCTGCTTTGTCGGCATCAACAATTTCAGTTTTCAGAGTGTAGGCAGCTGTTTAGAGGAGCCCATGGCTGCTGATTGTTGGGACAAGGTTTCAGGAGTCAGAGTATTTATAAAGCTTTGATATTTGCATCACCTGGCCTTTCCTAACGTTGATTGTGAACAAGCCAGAGCCCCAACAAGTTAATTAAGGTCTGAGACCCTGTTAAACGTTGTCTGAGAGCTCAAATGTCTTGGGGTGCCCAAACTTTTGCATGTTGCTCCTTTACTCTTTTTTTTTTACTCTTAAATTGTGCAAAACAAAAATTAATACAGTCATCTTACTTAAAATGTTGAAAAGCATGTTCCATCTTTAACTTAAGGGGTGCCACTGTAATTAAAACCAATCACTGCAACATAATATTTTAATTTAGCATGGAAACTTCTGTATTTTTATGTTGAGGAACATTGGTGTTATAAAATTTACACCCCCTTCACGTCTCCATTTATGAAGGAAAACATTAAATGTAAATGCACTGAAGCGCTGGACACAGCTACACACTTACACTCCTCTCCTAAATACGGCACAGAAAACTACACACTTAGTACGTACAGCATGTGCACACATACACTCGCCCACTTTGAAATTATGCCAGGAGCAGACGCTGAATTTGAAGATCAATACAGTGTGATCCTATCTGCTCTCTTTGATATCCACAGGCACAACCCTCTAAACCCTTGAGCTGAGTTTGAGAGAAATTGCTCCGAGCCTTTGAAGCTTCTGTTTGAGGTCTTGGGGAAGTTTGTGCTCTTAATTTGAGCCATTTAGGCACAACCGCTGTAATGGTTAGATCACACTGAAAAATTAGAGGCTCAATTGATATTGATATTTCCCTTTGCGGCTGCTTGTGCTGCTGTCAGACAGAGACTGAGAGAATAGAGGAAGTGAGATGAAGGTGCCGTTAATGATTGTGATGCCACAAAAGAGAAGCAGAAAACATTGGAGGAAAGTTGGATTCTTCTACGGCAAAGCCAGCAGTCTGAGGGGAAAACTGACATCCATTATAAGGCTTTACCAGTAAACATTCCTCTCAAAGGCCTTTTTTGTGTTGTTTATCTCTCCCACTGTTTAATTTGAGCACAGTAGACACACTGTTCTGTATTTTCTGGGTACATACATACCACTGAAATCTGCTTTTTGGTCTCCGCTACACTTAACGTGCTGCAAAAGTGATTCAACATGACACATGCACAGCTTTCCAAAGTGTAAACAAACAGAGTGCAGACAGATTTTTCCAAACCGCTCTCACAACAATGAGGAGCGTTTCCCCCACAGGTGTATCAAGCAGGGAAGTCACTTTGTCAGACTCTGTCAGTCTGTTGTTTGCTTCACTCTGGGACATTTGTTGCTCAAACTATTTGTGCTCATTCTGAAATTGACACACAATCTGTCTATTCTGTTTCACCCAACACACAGATACGTGTGCGTGTGTGTGTGCCTCCCTCTGAGTGTTTTTTTTTTTTTAATGTTGTTTTGGTCGGCTGTGCCATTTTGTCTCAGTGGTGCATTGCAGCATCTGAGAGTAAATTTCTCCTTTAAAGGGGGATGCAGTATTTATGTGAATGGATTACTGGGGCTCATTGTGTGCCGGGCTATCCAGAGACAATTCTTCATGAGGAGTCCGGGGAGAGCCTGTCTGAGCACCAAACACCAACGCACTTTACACACATACACACAAACATGCTGTCAGGCTGACAATTAAGTCTGTATACTCAGAGGCCTGTGGAAGTTATTGGGTGTTTTGAGGAGCTTAGAGGCACACTAAAGCAGGTACCCAGAGTGAGGAGTGGGGATCAAACAGAAAGTAGCTTTACAGCGAGGGGGCTGTAAGGAAAAAACTTCCCAGTCCAGAGTACAGTGCTGTCAGTGCCCCCTGGATGTTTGGGCCTCCCTGCAGACAACAGAGAGGAGAGGAGTGAGAAATGACGCTGGCTTTTTGCATATAATTCAGTCCTCCAGTGTTAACCAGCTTGTCAGTCAGCTCAGTCCACACTTGGCTCTCGAGGGTTTTCTCCAAACACAAGAGGAGGGGAAGAGAGCAGCCGAAATATCCACTTTACACACTGCTGTTGAGGCCTAAGTGCCCATTCTTAAAGCCTCTCTGTGCCCCTTTGTGTGCATGTGATATGAGATTGATTGAAAAGATACTGACGCTTCCTAAATTTGGAGCTGCACGTCATGAGACAATAGATAGTTGTCTGACTCTAGAGCTGGTTATATGAGAATACCATGCGCTGATAATATGGCAAAACATCCTATAAATTTTGGTTAAATTCCGTTGGTTTCAAAATCTGTTTAGTTTTTCAGGCCAAGTCTGACATACAGCATCACAGCTTTTGAAATATTGGAATTTCACAGACATGATTATGACTCGGATGTTGACATGGATGATATTTATAAGTCTGAAGCCAGTTATTATGTCAGCCCCCAAAGGACACGAGCGTGGCATTACTGTTTAGTCAGATTGCCTGATGGGTATCAAGACTCTGCTCCTCTTCCTCCAAGACCTGGCTTGATGTCATGTCAAAAAAAAAGTGAGACACCCATGTATATTTCCAGGACAGGGCCCTGGGACCAGGACATCTAAATGGAATGGAGCCATTATTTATGTTATGAACTACTCTTGTGCTCTTCCTGCTACTTAGCCTAGCTGCCACAAGCCCACCAGATGTGGGTGTTTTTTAGTGATCTGTCACTGTGTTTCCACAGGGGAAAGTGCCACAAGAAGCATTTGTTTTTTAGCGAGACGTTGCTGTGTTTCCTGCCAGGATTGTGCCACATAAGGCCGTTATTTAAAGCCAAAACTTTTCTAAACCCTAACCTAGGGATGCATGATTTTTTTTTCTTTTTAATATTTGATACGTTGATATATAACAACTTATTTGACCAATAACTGATATCCACTTTTTTCCCTACCTAATTTTAGTGATCATCAAGCCTCTTCTTTAGTGGTATTAACATCATATTATACACTCATTCATTGTCCGTAACCGCTTATTCTGTTAGGGGTTGCAGTGAGCTGGAGCCTATCCCAGCTGACATTGAGCGAGAGGCGGGGTACTCCCTGGACAGGTCACCAGACTATCACAGGGCTGACACATAGAGACAGGCAACCATTCACACTCACATTCACACCTACGGACAATTTAGAGTCACCAATTAACCTGCATGTCTTTGGACTGTGGGAGGAAGCTGGAGTACCTGGAGAGAACCCACACTGACACAGGGAGAACATGCAAACTTCACACAGAAGGGCTCCCCCACCCCGGGGTTTGAACCCCCCCACCTTGGATTCGTACCAGGAACCCTCTTGCTGTGAGGTGACAGTGCTAACCACTGCATCACCGTGCCATCTCATATTATGCATGCATACTGTTATTGTGATGGCCCACCAGCAGATGGAGACATGAAATACAACTTTTGTCAATGCATGTAATATTCATTCATTGTGCAAAATAAGAAAAAGCATGTTGGCCGATATGCTGATGATGTGCCAATATTATCGTGCATCCCTTCCCTAACCAAGTAGTTTTTGTGCCTGAGCTTAACCACATTGTAACCACACCACGTTATTGAGATGTAAAGACATGTAAAGTCAGCATATCTGCTACATAATAACGCACAATATAACTGTAATGTTAAAGGTAAATGGTTTGCAGAAACATACAGTGTACATGATCTGACTTTGTCATCGGGAGCTGGAGCGCATGATGGAAGGTGTGATATGTAGAAGAGAAGGCTACCAAGCTGCAGACCACTGTTCAACAGCAAAACTTGTTGGTTTTTAGAGTGGCATCAGCGATTCCAGTGTTGATTGTGCCACCAAAACTGGGTATTTTTTAGCAAGACATCTGTGGAATATTCAGCCTTAATTGTGGAAACAAAACGGGGAGACTGATGCCAAGCTACAGACCAATGCAGACCACTGTTTGAGACCAACAAAACAATTGTTTGTTAGCAAGACATCTTTTAATAACCATGACCGAGTGGTGTTTTGCGCCTAAACACAACCACACATTAACCACAGTGTTGTTGAAATGTAAAGAAAAGTTAAGTTTCAACATAACAGCTACATAATAATGTACAAATGTTACAAATCCGTGGTTTGCAGAAACGTACAATGCCAGCATTTATTCCAGTGATTGGGCTGCAACAACACATCCAGACTGCAAAAAAGAAGACACATTGGAGTTTACGCATGGCTTCTATTAGTGACATTGATTAAGTGTAGTGTGTTTTACACTGATCGAGTTCAAGTGAAATATTTACCAGTGGTCAATGACCAGTCAGACTAGCAAATTTCCAAACATCCTGAGATGAGGAGAATGACCTGGATGCTTTATCAAGCATTTGACAGTGCAAAACACACTGTGGCAAAACAGACTGTGGCTTTCTTCTGGTTAAGGCAGAGGAAGGATGCATTTCTTGGAGCATTAAAAAAAGGAGCTGCCTGTCAGCTTGTTACAACAGATTTGGTGTTGAAATGTGAAACTATGAGGATAAAGGATGTGAACTGGGACACACACGACAAAATCTGTTTCTTATCAAGAGCTTTTTGTCAATTATTAAGTTGTTTTTTGCTTTTGCATAAAAGTGTTAACACAGTTTGGGATTTTCCTCATTTTAATTTTGTTTGTAACAAAAAGATTTGGAAACACACAACCGTCACTCCAGCCAAAATATCACTGAAGCTTCTTGCACCAAACACATGGCCACAAAAGCTGTCATCGCGTTGTCACATCAGCTGAGGTGTCAAAATGAAAATAAATGAATGTTTTGTAAGTCCTTAAAGTTTTATTTTGTTGAAAGAAGGAAAAAATCTCTCTAGAATTTTTTGTGCATGTTATTTTATGTTTCAAGACACAGACACTCCTTTCTTGAAAATTCTTCAAACAAGTTGATCCCTACTGGAAAAAGTGATGATATTAGCAGTCAGATATGATTTCATAAGGTCGAAATGTTTGCAGGGCAGCAACATTGTATACATAGAGGCAAACTCAGATCCCTCCCCCTCCCTTACCACTTTCTTTTCCTCTCACATTACTCACTCAGTCCCATCCTCTCTCTGTAGCGATGAACTCTTAACCTCCGACAGACTCTCTCTGCATACAGTACAGATCTACGCTGGGCTAAATACCACATTCACCACCACCTCCCCTTCCCCGTCCATCTCTAAATGCTACAGCACAATGCACACTCTGTGAAAGGCAGGTGCAGACTAATTGAAAGAGGGCTAGGTTGCCGTTCCTCCAAAGCAATTAACCGCTCTCCCAGGCTGGCTGATTGAGGCAGCCATGCATGGCCTGCCATAGCTGCCACTCCACTCCAACTGAGACAGAAGCTAGCTAACTTTCATTTATAACCTCCCAACAACACCACCACCACACACACACATCCTGGATACACCATCCCCCACCTGTACCTCTGATTGCATAGCATCAGGAAGTGATGTGAGGCGAATGGGGGGGTGATAGAGATTGAGAACTAGTGAGCAAAGACAGTATTGATGTATTATCTATGGCTGTACAATGATCCATTGCGAGCTGCGTCCTTCAAGCTACTGGAGATTTGATTTTTCTTCCTCATCCATTTGCTCAGAGTAATCGAAACATCAGTATCAAAATTGAGAGTTTAAAGGAATAGTTCAATAGTTCATTTATAGCATTTATGTGATAGGTACACAAGTGGACAGCCAACCTGGTCTCATTCTGAAGTCATCGAAATCCAGCGCTTGGGCAGTGACTTGCAGCATCAGACACTGACAAAAAAAAAAGCCGTCCTTAAATGTCAGTATGATACCTGGCCTATTGCCATTCTAGTTTAACAGTGCTTGGCAGCATCAGGGGGAAACATGGTGCCACAAGAACAAAGGTAAGGTGGCAAAAGTCCAAGTAGGGCAGGTGGGAACGGTGGTGGATGGGTCCAACAAACACAGAGCGGTGTTTGTGTCCCAGAAGATTCTGAAGCCAAACCCTGTTCTTTTTTCCTAAACCTAACCATGTGCTTTTGTTGAAGGAAAAAAACGTAAATTTGCGCTGTTGTACCGACGTTGTGCAATTATTTTGAAAGAGACTGCATGTAAACGGTAAATTTCCTGTGAAAACAGAAGTGTATTTTGAAAGAAGACAATGCATGTAACAGGTAGAACTTGACACATCTCCGTTCACACCTGCGTCTGTCATGCGTCTCCAACTGACCACCTCTGCTCAGATTTCATTACTGTCCATATAACTTATGCTGAAAGGTCAAAGGGCCCCGTCCACAGTTATTACCCCCACGCTTTTGCTTGCTGTTTGATGAATTGGTTTGAATTACATGATACAGAATAATACATGGTCATGCAACAGTTCATCCAACTTGAAAAATGGACAAGTTATAGTGTTAGCACGCTGTCGCCAAAACAACCACCATGTCTTGTATTGATGACGTCCTTGTCCTTGTCTTTGTTGGGGACGTGTGCGTCTTGGTGGTTGTATACACTTGTATTTAGTGCTGTCTGCCTGTGACTGGATCACCCAAGACTCATGTAAATATCAGTTGTAAACAGACTTTTGTTTGTCAGTGTAAAGATTTGAAAATGTTAAGCTATTGCAAGGCAAATTATTTAAGTACATTTCCCAATTCAAATGTGAGTCTTGGGCTGAATGTGCAACTTTACGAGGAGTTAAATCTCAACTAACTAAAATAATCTAAATTGAAAGGAACAGCTGCTTGACTGAATCAATACAGCCGTACATCAAACAATATCCAGCAGCACAGTATGGATTTACCATGATGGAAAAAATGCTCTGCTCGTTACCACCTCTGCAACCTGGCATCTGTAACCAGATGTGAACATAAAGAAATCAATCCATGATGCAACTGCCTCTACATGATGTGATTTGAATTGAAGTAAGCACATTGTGAGTAATCCAGAAGTCCTGTTGGAGATAAAGGAGGGTATAAGTGAGTGAGCGTGTGTGCGTGTGTGTTTGCTTGTTAAAACCACAGTGATGCTGTCGGCTATTAAGACATCCCAGCGCCCAACTGCCTTTTTCAACCAATTAAACATCTCTGGTTTCTTGTGTGTGTGTGTGTGTGTGTGTGTGTGTGTGTGTGTGTGTGTGTGTGTGTTATTGCCTTTCTTGGTTTTTGAAGCGTTGGAGATTTATTAAGGACAGGACAAGACCAGTGATGACAGTTCCTTTCATGTCCCCGGGGGAAATACAATAAGCCTGCTGCGTCTCTCCCGTCTTCCTGTGGCTCTGTCTCCTTGTACTGCCTATTACTGTCAGGGTTCAGTGTCTGCACTGTCAACTTTCTGTGTTTATGTGCTTTATTGCCTTCTTTTTGCTCTCCACTGGCATTTCTCTTGACTTTTCACTCCATCTCTGAATGCCGTATCTATTTTTTTTTTCTTTATTTATGCTATTTTCTCATGGTCATGCCCCATATTCTGTCTCCTTTTAAATGAAGGCCCTTCTGCCCTCCACCGCCAGGTCACGGTTACTGTTCGTGCGGACGCTGCATCTGCCAGGAGGGCTGGTTCGGGAAGCTGTGCCAGTTCCCCAGGTCTTGTGACATGAGCGACGCTCAGAGCAAGGAGCTTTGTGAGACATCTGACGGAGTCATGTGCAGTGGAAAAGGTGAGCAAATGTTTTCTAATAGCGCTGAGTGAAAGTTTACATAAAGTCACTTGTTGGCAGTGGAGGAACACGTATTCATAAAGTAAACTTTACTTGCTTACTGAAGTGTGAAGGAATACAGAAAGAAGCGTGCATCTATTGCTAGCTCACCTAGCTACCACTGAGCTAGCTAATGTTGCAGCTCAGCCGAGGAGGACGCCATTAATGTTTACATCGTACACTGTCATGAGCCTCTAGTCCATGAGTAGATGCACGCCTCCTTCTGCACAGTGATATGGTTGGTAGGTGTAGTTTGGTAGAGGAAAAATAGTTCCGACATTAAACTGCTCACAACAAGGTCTGTGGATTATCTTGAGTAACTGGATCAAGATTTCTGTTAAAGCAACTCTTACCTTTCTTGCTTTTCACACAGCAGTTAGAAAAAAATTGAACATCCACAACTCCGGCCTTCCTCCAAAGTCCCATCCCCCTCCTCCTGCATCTCCACTTCCCTCCAAAGGCCTACTCCCCCCTCCTCCATTACATCCTCATTACGTCTATGATAGACGAAGGCATTGGCAAGGTAATGTTAGATACACAGAAAAGGAGAGCGAGTGTAACGTTACAACCAAGACAGTCACACGCAACCCCATAGTTTTAAAACTCAACCGGAGTCAGTGATGACTGATGAGTTTTAGAATAAGGTTACAGTGCTAACGTTAGATAGTAGCGTTAACGTACTAGTAAGTGGAAACACACAGGAAAGATAACGTTAATGTTTAAGAGGCTACGCTACAGTAGGCTAACGTTAGCCATTAGCAACTGGATGCTGTGTTGTCATATAACGTTAAATGTTATACTAGAAGCAAACTAAACATAACGTTACCTGTTCTGCAGAGTCAAACGCAACCCCGGAGTTTTGAAACTTATCCGGGGTCGGTGATGACTGATGAGATTATAATGTAATGTAAATGCTAATGTTAGATAGTAGCGTACTAGTAAGTGGAAATGCACAGGAAAGATAACGTTAATATTTCAGAGGCTACGCTACAGTAGGCTAACGTTAGCCATTAGCAACTGGATGCTGTGTTATATAACCCTGCAAAAAAGGTTCTATGTTCCCCGCTTACACAAAAAAGGTTCTATGTTTCCCAGGTTCTATGTTCCCCGGTCAACCAAGCGGGAAACATAGAACCCTTTTTGGGTGGTAAGTGGGGAACATAGAACCCGGGAAACATAGAACCCGGGCAACATAGGGATGACCCCGAAGCTGCATCAGTCTTCGCCATCGCTCGAAAGCAGAGCCAATGTTGACCCGAGTTTTGGCTCTTGCAGCATCAAGTTTTCTCTTAGTGTTAGCTTTTTCTGCTATAATCTTTCTTTTGCCAACTGATTTCCCTGTTGGAGCGGCTGGAGGTGGAAGCGGTGGTCCACATTTGTCTGCCATTGTTACGGAGAACAAGCGTCCCTGTTACTAGCCTATTTGTTGTCTCCCAGACTCAGGGAGGAGAGTTGTTACACTAGCGGTTACGTCAGTCAGAGGCCTCCAAGTGGGGAAGACCGACAGAACGCTCGGCCAATCATTGCATTCGGGGATACATGATTTATACTGTATATATTGGTATTTTTTCACTTTTTAAAAACTGAACCCTGATTTAATGGTGTATATAATTAATGTATTTTTTTTTTACTACTTTTTAAGGCTGAATTTTTGCAGCAGGTGTGGTTTGTCTTGTGGCTTGTATATACATTATGGGTATTAAGACTGTTAAGTATTTATCATAAAAGTACAAAGAAGAGCTGTTGGCTGGAAACAAGAGCTTTTTGTTGTGTGGATCTATTTGTTTTAACTCCAGCATCTGTCGAGAGCCAATCATCTTCCACTGAGATTTAAAGTAATGCTTCTCTGCAATCTGTAAGGCTGGAGGAATGTATATCCAGAGGCAAAGTCTTAATGACATTTGAGACAGTTGCAGGAAAAAGTTAGAGAAAGAGAGGCGCAGTATAGAAAACAACAACAAGGAACTCTGTTTTATTTCGATGTCATCTTCCGTGTTTTATGTCGTTTTTTTATGTACTGTCTCTGAAGCATATCACAAGTTGTCTTCTCCCTATACTGTAAGGATCACAGACAGTGAGCTATTTATGGAATGATCCTTTACTGTTACCTGCGCAAGTTTAATTCAGCTCTTTCACCATGTTAACAAACTCTGGATTACAGTTTTTGTCTCCTTTTTTCTGGCATGTTTCAATTATCATAAGAAATAACAGATAGAGTATATTTGTCTTGGCATTGATCTCATCTTCACAAATTTAGAGAGCAACTCAATCAATCTACTGTACAGAAAAATTAAGCCTTATCTTACTTAAACTGGCTCTGATATGCAGTCATACATTCTACAGTCGAATACTGCCAAGTAATTAACCTGATAGCAACGCTTTACAACAGATCCGACAAGATTAGCATCAAATTTCCACTTTGAACTTACAATCGTCTCGCTCTGTCAAAGGTTAATACCTTGTTCTTTGATGATAAACGTAATAATCTGGACAAGATTTAGTTTTTAATTCCTTTCATGTTGTAATCTTTTACCCAGGACAGGAATGTGTTGTACCAGAACCAGTTCATAACAACCGCAGCTGCAGTGTATGATTCAAGATCTGAAAAACATGGCCTCCTGTAGAGCTGAAACTGTTACTAGATCAACAGATTAGTTTGTTTAATCAACAAAAGTGTTCATAGTGTTTATCATGCAGAAACTTTCAGTGGTTTTAGCTTCTCAAAAGTGATGATTTTTCTGTTTCTCTGATCCCTATGGTTATTACTTGGATGTCCTTTGGTTTGGGACTCTTAGTATAACAAGACAAACAATACAAAGGCATCATCTTTGAGGCACATGTCAATATTTTCTGACATTTATAGAATAAACAATGTCACAGCTATAATATAGAACAAAAAATGTTAGATTAGAGGATGACTTTGATCCATAAAAGAGCATTGTTATGTCATTTTTTATCAAAAAATCTAACTAGAATTACTGCCATGTGGTTGTATGCCTACGCAAACCAGAAATGTTACAGTTAAAGTTTACATCCATGTGTGTCCAGACTCATGTGTAGCCATGACAGGGTTGACAGCGCTTCAAAGGTTGCTGTCAAGAAGCTAGGTTTTTAAAACGATACTTCACACACATCTTCAACCCTGCAGCACACAAGATCTATACCAGAGGTGTAAAACTTGTGTCAGTTCATGGGCCACATACAGCCCAGTTTGATCTCAAGTGGGCCAGACTAGTAAAACCATTACATAATAACCTGTAAATAACGACCTCTTGAAATTTTCCCCTTTTTATGTAAAGAAGTTCATTCTGAAAACATCCATCTACAAAACAAATGATGAACAGCCGATATCCTCAGAAAAATGTGTGCAAATTCAAAAGTATATCTCAGTTTTCCACATTCAGTCAGTCTGCTACCCACTTTCATTACATGTGACCTATAAGTGCAAGCTATTGACGAAACAGTTTAAGTCGTCCTTTGCCTTACAGGCCATTTGCAATCTGAGGTTTTGTCTGTGCCTTAGTAACAGGGTCCCACGCACATACCTGCTGGTTGACAATATTTTGCACAGTGTTTAATATCTTTAAATGTGACCACAGAAAGTACTTGTTGTTATTTCACAGAGCAGTGGAAAAGCCTCTGAGGCAGCATTTTACAGGAAGTATCTACTCGCTGTTTAAACCTGACACCTCTTAGCCTTCACAGGTGTATCGATATTAGGTGTGCAAAGTCATCTAGGCGGCCAGATTGGACCCTTTGGCATGCCGGTTCTGGCCCCTGGGCTGCATGTTTGATACCCCTGATGTATAAAATCAGCAGTGTCATGATGGACACCCAAGATTGGTGTTACCAGTTCAGTACCTGACCAAATGTCTCCCCTTCTGTTATTGAGTTTTGGTGTTGAATAAAGGCCAGAAAAGTGTTTTTGCAGAATATTACGATGTCACAGTGAAGTTGATCTTTGACCCTTTGGATATAAAATGTCTTCACTTCATCATTTTATCCTGTTAGACATTTGTGCGAAATTGTTACATAATTAGCGTATGAATTCTTGAGTTATGACTAAAAACGTGTTTTGTGAGGTCACAGTGACCTTGACCTTTGACCACCAAATTCTAATCAGTTCATCCTTGAGTACAAAGGAACATTTGTAGGGACGGATGGATGATCGGATGGAAAGAAAACCTGGCACATAATGCCTCAAGCCACAGCTATCATATCGGAGGCATAAATATTGAGAAAATTCTTGATGAACTGAAGTCATCAGGGAAGTCTTATTTACCCAGATGTATCCTTAGTACTTCCCAAATGCATTATTTTTTCCTAAAACCTTCGTATTTAAAAAACATATGCATAAATGGCTCAAGCAAACTACTAGTCCCAAGCTGAGACAGTTTATGTGGACGTGTTTTAACTGACAACGTTATAGCGAAAATGCATGTGTAACGCTGGTTGGGTAATTAATGAACAAATGGTCGTTTGGGGGGGATGAAGTATTCCTTTAATTGGTAATAAAGACTAATAATTAGCTGCAGCCCTATGTAGCTGCCTGATAACTTATCCTATACATCTGTAATGAGATTCTGCACATTGTCACGACATCGTACGTCTCATTAGGTGGCAAATGACGCCACACAACAGGATACCTTCTCTGTTGTGCAGCGTTGAATCCACAGAAATAGGCCGGCTGTAGCGGGTCCGGCCCCGCAGAGCCGAGCAGGGTGTGAAAATGAAGATGAGCATCTTCATTCTCCACGCTCAGCTACATTCAGACACCAGAACGATCTCCCCTCAGCTCCTCCCCTTGTCTCACCTCTCCTCTCGTCTGTTTCACTTTGTCTCCCGCTCCTCACTCTGTCTGCCTCCACCTCTCAAAGTGGCGTCCTGCATCCTGCTGTATGTTGATATAAATTGGGCAGATTGAAAACATAGTTGCAGGACCTCTGGGTGTGAGCTGTGGAAATCAAACTGAAGCAGACAGCAGCAGATTTGTTTCCCTCGACCAATTCTTAATACCTTATTATTCTGCTGCTGCCCTTGAGAGAAGCAGAGGAATAGACACTGATGGGAGAGAAAGTTTAAAGTGTGGGTGGATTGGTTTCCTGGTGGCAAAAGTATATTAGTAGCTGTTTCCCTGGGGAACATCTCATATCCACTCAGCCCAACACTATTAATCTTCTGTGTAAAATAAAGACCTCACAGGAAATAATACAAACAGCATTTATTTAAAAAAAAATCAGCATGGGGAGGTGTTAAAAAGAAATGCAAAATATACACTATCAACATGTTCGTCAGCTTGAGGAAAATGAGATGTTAAATAACAAGTTGTGTGTCTGTGTATGTCTCTGTGTGTTGCAGGATCCTGTCACTGTGGCCAATGTATCTGCTCTCCCCAGGACTGGTGGGTGTCTGGAGAGTACTGCGAGTGTGACGACAGAGAGTGTGACAAACATGACGGCCTCATCTGCACAGGTAGAGTAGGACACACACACATACAGGCTAGATGTCTTCATGGGTCCAAAATGTTGGACCAGATCCAAATACAGACCCGTGAAAAAGCCATCTAAACCCGACATGCATAAGTAGGCCCACATTTTTTTCATGCGGATGATCCAAAATGCAAGCGGCCTGGACTGACCCTAGTAGACTGAGGACACCAGCACCTCAGCAGCAGCAACAGCTGATAACAACACTAAAACAATTATGTCCTAAGAACAAATGCGATGTTACAGAAACTAATTTCAAAAATAATTTGTTTGTACACTCCAAAGACTAATTTACAGAAATAATTGAAAGTTCTGTTTTAATCTTCTGCTCTCTCACTCATCACTCTACTCCTAAGTTTCAGACTGAAATGTGACTGACAGGTGTAGATGCTACTGTAGTTGCTTTTCACATAAAACACATGATCAATTTGATTAATCGATTGATTTGATGATTAAAATAACGATTAAACATACCAGCAGTTTGTGAATCAGCTAAAATTAGCCCCACCTCAATCAGCAAAAATATGAAGGTACTCCATACATGTTAATCTATCAATAATAATGATCCAGAACCACTTTACTCAAAAAAAACTTTATTTCCATTCACAGTATTATATTTGGCATTATGGCTCTGTACTTGGGCCTCTCTGCCTTTTCTAGGCCTTCGCAGAAAGCCTAAGGTGGAAAGAGCACATTTTCCTGCCCTTCCATGTGCATATGTGGAAAGCCTAAGGCAGAAAGAGCACATCTCTCTGCCCTTCCATGCGCCTACATGTAAAGCCTTAAGGCAGAGAGAGCAAACTTCTCTGCCCTTCCACATGCCTATGTGGAAAGCCTAAGGTGGAAAGAGCAGTTTTCTGCCCTTCCATGTGCCTATATGGAAAGCCTTAAGGCAGAGAGCAAACTTATCTGCCCTTCCACATGCAAATGAGAAAAGCCTGAAGCAGAAACAACAAACCTCTCTGCCCTTCCATGCGCCTAAATGGAAAGCCTAAGGTGGGGAGAGCAGCAGCAAAGACCCACTGGGAACAGAAAAGAGCAGCATCAATGACAACAGAAATGACACTGAAGTCAGACACAGCATGCAGAAGGAGGAGCTGGGGTGGAGGCAGGCTGCAAAGGAGCTTGCAGAGGAAGCAGCAACAGTAGGCAGGCCACAGCAGTTTAAATAGGGCACCCTGAATGAGATTCACCAATTGGTTGCATAGAAAGCAATCATGTGATCTATCAGCTGACTCATTTCCATCAATCAGCTGCTCCATCAGTTGATTGGGCTGTTTGAGATCAGCTGATGAACTAAAGTTATGCTCAATTTTGGTAGGTTAAGCACTTCTATGGCTAATATACTTTTATACTTTACATAAAGGTAAACTACCCTGGATTGTCCGTTAATTGTAGTCAAGCTTGCCGGTGAAAGTTAAAGTAAAAGCCAGCTCCAGTTTCACTCTCATTTAGCTCACACATAAATTTTTTCCTCTTCATAGCCATTTATCCTCTGGAGCCGTCTTCTCCCCACTCATAATGGAAATCTCAGTACATGTTTGTAATTATTTTTGCCCCAGGGTCTGTCCAAATCTGGACAGCTGTTCAGACGTGTTTCTCATCATGACTCCATGACTCCAAATGTCAGCCTTAATGTCACTCAAATGAGCATCGGTGGTTCCACATGAGACAAATGTTGCTTAAAAATTATGGAAAACTGGGAGGAAACAAAGCCGATGTGCAGAAATGTCTGTTAAATGTTCCTGATTACCATATTACTCACTGGAGAATATATATATGTAAATTACTTATGCATGGGAGCTATTATAATGTAATGGTGTTTTACATGAAAAGGCCAGTTTTAAATATGCAGGTAAAGGCAGTCACTGCCTCGCCAGGTAGCAGCGATGGAGTCATTTTATTTTCATGTTAATGACACAATATTTTTGGCAAGTTTGCAAACGAATTACTCTGCATCTGGAGATTTCATGGCCCCTTCAAAGCTGTACATTCTCATTACACATACAACCAATGAGTGATGTGGAAAATTCAGTGTGTTAGGAATGCTTGCTGATTAATTTCATGCACTGAATATGACAATTTCAGCAACTTATTTTCAGAAAGGAGACACAAAGGGCTGTTTGTCTGCCTGTAATATGAGTAAACCAATGAATTATAACATTTCGTCAACATGGAACATCTAATTGTGTTTATCAAGGACGTGCTCATCAGATGTATTACAACAATGTGAAAGGGTGTTAGTATCAGCAAACAGTAACAGCATTGTCTGTTAGTTTGGGTGAAGTCCCATTGTACCAAGTATTTTTTCTCCAAATGCTGAAGTTTACACTCAAGAGAACATGAACCAGGAACACAAAACCTCCCTCTTCCACTCCAATATGAATAAAGACGGCCCAATTGAGCCAAAGATGTTCTGCACATTTCTTAGTGTCCATAAATCCCATGAAAACACCAAAACTGACGATGTATACCCCTAGCAAGTATTGTCTGTGTATCCTAAGCCTGATACCTTATTCCTCTGTCATAGAGCTCCACTGTTGTTGAAACACAGAAGTGAGTCACACGTTTTCCATTAACATGGGCACTGTAGGTTATTTTTAGTTCCACGTCCACTGTCCTCGTGCTGTAAACAGTGATGAAGTGTTTAGATGTTGAGTGAAAACAGCTATGAGAGCATGTGAACACGCTCCTGCATTCAAATGATAAAAAAGTAAATAAGTATCAAAAGCAAAATGTACTCACGGAAGCCTACACTGCCGTCCTGCCAATAGACCCTTTTAGGGTCGATGTCACAATGACGTCAGTTTGTTAGCTGGAGGCAAAACAGAAAATATCATCTTCTTGTGTTATTGGGAGCCAGAATAGAAGGGGTCATGGCTCAAAACTTAAATTTATCACATACCAGTCGCCACTGCCCATCAACAAAAACAAAGACAACTATGTTTAACACGATAAGATGAAAGGACTGGACAGAGGCCATCATCAAAAATGCTCACGTGCATTTGTCAGGTTTGGGAAAAAGTATTTCCTGTTGTAGGGATGAATAACGTTATGTGTATTAAGGGTTATCATGTCCACCTCATCAGAAACTGGGGAGAGATTAAGAGGAATATTGGATTTCTCTGTAACGCTACCTTTTTAGCGCATTAGCTAACGTTAGCTTCGATGGCAAAACAAACTGGAGGAAACGGTTCAGGTGTCGTCCTCCTTTGTAAGATTGGCTTCCTGTGACATCATCCATCCACTGAGTGAGAGCATACGGGTCGGCCAGTCTGATCCCGTTGGTCAGTGTTTACTTATTCAAGTAACACTCGCGGTCCCGGAGAGTGAGTGACCTGACATGGTGCATTGTAAATTCAGTCTGACGCTCTACACTATAATGAGCCCTGTTGGTTGAAGGAATTTCTACATGAATTAAGGATTGGTTAAGTTAATCACCCATTCACAGTGCTCAGAGCTCTAATGCTCCGTCTCCACAGACAGTGCCCAGAGCACACTGTGCCACTCTGCTAGTGTGGTGCTCTGGATAACGCCAACTACTTAAGAAATATACTGAAGTTCAGTACATAATCATATTACAGTAAGGTACATTACAAATCTGGCCATAAAGCAGTCTAGACGAAAATATTCCCCAACAAATGCACCCTTTATTCCTGTTTGCTGAACGTTTTCTTGGCTTGTGGTTGAGTGCAGTAGGGAAGTTGGCAGGTTCTGAGAGACAAACTAAATCATTGTTGGTTTTGGTCTTTTCATGGGATTTATTGGCAATAGGCAGAATATAAAGAGTAAGGCCAGCCTTATCCTTTAATGAGAGGGAGGTCTGTCTCGTCTGCAGCCTGCATTCAGCACATCAACAAGCAGCTCAGCTCACTTTTATTGCTCTCCTTCTTACCTACTTACCCATCTCCGCTGCTGCCTTCTGTTTTTTTTTTTTTTCCACCTTACTTTCATCCAAGTCCATCACCCTCTGTCCCTCCTCTCCCACTGTGATATTTTGCAGTGGATATGTCTTTTCAGCTGTGTGACAGGAGGCCAGCAGGAGTCCTCCCCCTAACCCCGACATCCTCTCTTTGACAGCTCAGGGAGCTTGTGGGGAGCTTGGGGCTACGAGATTATAGCACATCCAGAGTCGGCTGTTATCCCACCCTGTGTGTCTCTTATACCTAAATGAAAAGAAGTCCAAATACCCAACAACAACAACAACATATTGCTGATCTGGTTTCTCCCCTGGTTGGACAGTAGTTTTTCCAAGTTAAGTTAATGTTAGTGAACGATTGCAGGACAGTGAATGTGAACTCCAGTCTCTTGTGTTGAGCACATTCCTAAACACACCCACACATGCATGGGCAGATTGAGAACCAAATGGGTCCCTGGGCACGGATGCGCAAAAGGCCCCTCCACACAGACTCTCTGCCGGCTTTGCTTCTTTTTGTTGTTGTTTTGCATGTTTTTGTAGTTGTAACCATCTTTTTGTGGTTTTGAGTCTCTTTGTGGTAACTTTTAGTGTCCTTGTCATCTTTTGTGTCTCTTTGTGGTTGCGTTGCATCTCTATGTTGTCATTTTGTGTCTTTTTGAAGTCATGTTGTGTCTCTTTGTCGTTCCTTTGCATGTCTGTATAGTTGTTTTGTGTCTCTTTGTAGTCATTTTGTGTCTCTTCAAGGTATATTTGTGTCTTTCGATCATTTTGTGTCTCTCTGTAGTTCCTTTGCATGTCTTTGTAGTCACTTTTTGTCTCTTTGAGGTATATTTGTGTCTTTCGATCATTTTGTGTCTTTCTGTAGTTCCTTTGCATGTCTTTGTAGTCACCTTTTGTCTCTTTGAGGTATATTTGTGTCTTTTGGTCAATTTGTTTCTCTTTGTAGTTCCTTTGTATGTCTTTGTAGTTGCTTTGTGTCTCTTTGAAGTCTTTTTGTGTCTCTTTGAGGTATACAGTAGTTGTGTCTTTCGATCATTTTGTGTCTCTGTAGTTCCTTTGCATGTCTTTGTAGTCAATTTTTTCTCTTTGAGGTATATTTGTGTCTTTTGGTCAATTTGTTTCTCTTTGTAGTTCCTTTGTATGTCTTTGTAGTTGTTTTGGGTGTCTGAAGTTATTTTGTGTCTCTTTGGGGTATATTTGTGTCTTTTTTTGGTTGTTTTGTGTCTCTACGTAGTTTCTTTGCAGGCCATTGAAGTCATTTTGTGTCTCTTTAGGGTATATTTGTGTCTTTTGGTTGTTTTGTGTCTCCTTATAGTTCCTTTGCATCTCTTTGCTGTCATTTTGTGTCTCTTTGTAGTCGTTTTGTGTCTCTTTAAGGTTTATTTGTGTCTTTTGGTTGTTTTGTGTCTCTTTAAGGTTTATTTGTGTCTTTTGGTTGTTTTGTGTCTCTTTGTAGTTCCTTTGCATCTCTCTGGACTCCTTTTGTGTCTCTCTGAAGTCATTTTGTGTCTCTTTGAGGTATAGCTGTGTCTTTAAATCATTTTGTGTCTCTTTGTAGTAAATTTGCATGTCTTTGTAGTCACGTTTTGTCTCTGAGCTATATTTGTGTCTTTTGATCAATATGTTTCTCTTTGTAGTTCCTTTTTATGTTCCTTTGTAGTTGTTTTGGGTGTCTTTGAAGTTATTTTGTGTCTCTTTGAGGTATATTTGTGTCATCTCTTTGTAGTTCATTTGCATGTCTTTGTAGTAATTGTGAGTCTTTTTGAAGTCTGTTTGTGTCTCTTTGAGGTATACTTGCCTCTTTTGGTTGTTTTGTGTCTTTTTGTAGTTCCTTTGCACGTCTTTGTAGTCAATTTGTGTCTCTTTGAACTATTTTTGTGTCTCTGAGGTATATTTGTGCCTTTTGGTCATTTTGTGTGTCTTTGTGTTTCGTTGCATCTCTTTGTGGTCAGTCTCTTCCTGGTCGGTACATATTAATTTGTGTGACATTATGTAAGAGACGGCAAGGTGGCTTCTGACACTTTGGGCCCCTGGGTGTGTGCCTGGTAGGCCCGTTCAGTAATCCATCCATGTCAACCTGAGACTTCCAACAACAATATTTCTTCCTTTGCTACTGAATATAAAAATACATGGGTTGTTACAGGCAGTTTTTCTGGAGGATAGTCGAGTCTGACATTTCTGTATCCCCACCATATAATGCAAGAAAGACCAGTCAGGTTTTGTGAATATCTCACTTTACACTCTTAATTAAAGCAGAGTTTCCTCCTGTGCTGTGTGGGCAGGAGGAGTGGAAAACCACTAACTGTCCTGAGCAGTGCAGACAGCCTCCATCCCCCAGCAGAGAGCTGCACCCAGGGAAGCAGGGTGTGAAAAGAGGAACCTTGTTAAAGGTCAGGCATGATGGCACAGCTCTTAATTCACAGCTTTTCTTCTCACATCTCCTCACAGGGAATGGGTTGTGCAATTGCGGCAACTGCGAGTGTTGGGATGGCTGGACGGGGAATGCTTGTGAGATCTGGTTGGGAGCAGAGTACTGAGGAGGAGAGGACACTGGTGTTCAGAGACAAGAGGCCTGGCTGCCCGGAGCGACCAGGAGCACCGTCGACGGTCATGACCAGGCTGGTAAAACACCGCAGCCAGGAGAACCACGGGAGGAGGGAGAAGACAAAGCTAAACATGGATTTAATTTCTGCGTATCAATAACAGCATTCATTCCTTTTATTGTACTGGTTACAAATGATCGTTATAAAACTGGGTATTGTAGATGTAAAAGAAACATATTACCATGTAAACATTTGTTTCCAAAGAGCTTTATGTATTTTTTTGTTAATAAAATGTAGGAATGCTTATATATTCCAGATGGCTACACATATTAAGATGCAATACAAGACAAATTCAAATGATGGAAAGAGATTTATTAAAGTGCCTTTTTCAGAGTATGTGGGATACTGCACCAATATGTAGATCTAGTGTAGAAGACAGACGAGGCATCACCACTTTCTCCCACTGTACAAAGATGAAGCCAAAATATCCCAGATACTGCCGCCGCCATCTTGCACATAAGCGATCTCCATGGTATCTAGTTCCCGTCCATATACCTGCCAACTTATTGTAAGCAGTGCCATGAATGAGCACACTGATTGGCACACACAGCTGTCAATCATGATGCCAAACCAATTTTTTTACAGCATCAAATAACTAATTAAAGAAAAACAAACACTTGAACAAACATCAATGGATAAGAACGACATAAAACAACAGAAATCACCTTTGGGGAAAATTTTTATTTGGCCTGTAGGGGAGAACAGGGTTGGCTGTCACTTGGATTGGTTGTCACATTCATTAGATCTCACTCCCTAGAGGGCGCTGTTAAAAAAAATGTTGGTACGGAAATGTTCAAAATGTGGGTCAGATGTCACCTACAGGATCATTTCAGGAGAAAGACACTTGACATTGAGAGGACTTTGTCATGTCAAAATGTTAACATCCAGCTCTTCTCTGTTTCTGTTCTTGGCTTTTATACAATGGGTTCAGAATAAAACAGTTATTACCATTAAAAAGTATGACGGGAAAGGTAAAGTTTATCTAGCTTTTTTCTTGGCTAGGCTACAACATGTGGTTGGTAGCTAATTTGCTAGCAAACAATCACAGTTGGGGAACTTGTCACACTCTTCGGGGTTGGTTGTCACACATATTGTTCTGTATATTGTTTTAAAAGGATTAAAAATGCACTTGGAGAAATAATTTCATGTTCTCTTGATGCAATAGATGAGTAAAGCCCACTTCAGACTGGTGATTCGCAACAAGACACTTTTAGAACGTGGCAGTGAAAAGTTGCAGAGGTGTGATCTGGCCGTCTGAGCCCGACTCAAGCTGCTCCATCCTCTCCTCTGTTTCCGTCCTCACGTGTGCCTGTGTTGGACGGTGGGTTGCTGTCGTTACTTGCTGTATGTGCTGTGCTGTAGCCAGTATCTCACTATCACTATCCTCATTCATATTTTAAGAAAAAAAGCTGGAAATCAGAACAGAAGTACAGAGAGTTGTTGCATAGAGATGATATACCATCTCATATTGTTGCATTGGTGTGAACTGGTAGGTTTTTTAGAACGTTGCATGGCGCATTGCAACTAGTTGCCCGTTGTTGCGAATATTGGTCTAAACTGGGCTTGAGGTTGTTTTATTCCAATAAAAACTAACCTGTTTAATATATCATAGGGACAACCAACCACACAATGGGGATGTCTGTCACAAGCACACAAGACATATATGATAGTCCACGTCTTTTGAAAAGAATAAGCTTCAGCAGAGTAAGGTCACTCCATTCCTACCTGACACTGAAGGCTTCTATTACACACTGAAAGGGAATCTTTTAAGGATACAGTTTTTGAGGGATTCAAAAGAAAGTAAAAAGTGTGACAACCAACCTTGTTCTCACCTTCTCTGATCTTTTAGTTTGGCCCATGTCCCGTCTGCTTATCCCATCATGACCTATACTGCAGCCAGTCACCAGGAGACGATCGAAATGCTTTGACTTCACTTTCGGGGAGCTGTCATGTCGTTCATCTTTATTATACAGTCCGTGGTTGTTCCCAAATTGGACCAAAAGTTAAGTTGAAAGCTCGAGGCAGAGGTTACTGTTTGAGGTTTTTATTTCTTTTTAATAATAAAACATTAAATGTGCCGCATGACACAACATTTTGCATGGAAAACAATGCGAAGACCTTAATCATACATGGTTACAAATTTGTTATAACATGACATAACTCCAATGGGCATACTTGCAATGGTATATATATTTTTTTGAAAATAAATCATTTTAATAGTGCCTATTCTTCTCCACCGGGTAAAATCAAACCAAACAATCTGCCATGAAAGCCACACTGTACTGAAGGTACGTGATGGACATTCCTCACTCGAACACACACTAGTGACAAGGTTAAACTCTATGTGGAGGAAACAAAGAGAGGGCATACATAGTTCAGTTGTGGCATGCTGGATGTCCATGTCACTTCAAAAAGGTGGCATCAGGGGATGAGAGCTGCATTGACACAAGAGCTCAGTCACCACTTGAAAAGAGGACCGATAAGAAGTCACAAAGAAAATTTAATGTAAATTCTACTTTGGCCTTTTTCATGCTTAAACTAGCCAACCCCTCTGTTTTCTTTGTCCCGTCCAAAAAAAATGACAGGTGCAATAATATACTGCACACTATATTGCATTAAGTATGTTACTGACATTACAGTACACCTTTTATATAAATATTTTATTCAATATGTTGTATATGTGTATACAACAAACACAAACTGTATAGTGTAGACAAACTCGTTGCATATATGTATGTAAAATTAGCGGTACATACCAACAGTTCTTGATAGACATAGCCTACTACATGCAGTTCATCGATGCCATCCTCTCCCCATGCAACAGATGGGACAACGTACAAAATAAGAGGTTGAAAACAGAAGCGACAAAGAAACTAAGTCTGCTAGAATATCCTTGAAACACATCTGAAGAGAGGGAGGGGGCAAAGCAAAAAGTGATTGGTATCAGGAGACGACATCACGCACGACCCGTATACGAGAGAAAAATAAGGGGACGAACCCAAAAGAACGGTGGCTACAGAGATCCAAACAGAGATGTACATTTACACACCGGTCATTTACAAAAATAAAGTCAGCCTTGGAGGAGCCAGTTATCTGGACTGCAGGGCTGGAGCAGCAGCCAGCCCAGCATGTAGAGTTTGTAAGAGTGGAGGATGATTGGCTGTAATGAGGACAGAACGTCAGCCCCAAATACAACTACAGCGGTTTCCAGCTCCTGTATATGTGTGTGTGTATAGTACGCCATTTTTGTTATTAACAGCTTTGTACAGACAAATATTGAATTCTAACTAATGTGCTTTGATGTGCTGTAAGAAGAAATGATCATGTGTAATCCCAATAAAGTCAAAATCATACTCAAATCAATTCTTAATATAATTGCAGCTTTAGCAGCACACAGCAGCAACAATCTACTTAATATTCTAAATCTTATCTAAAAAAAACTATCAGGAAAGGAAATCGTTAAAACAAGACAAATGTTAAAAATTGATTGATCGGATGGAGCTGTGACAAACTGCTAACAGTCGGGATGAGGATGCAGAACAGAAAGTGCAGTGGGTTACCTTCAGGTTAGCTGTGAGTGTGCTGTAGCTTACAACATGCCCATTCAACTCCCAACTTCAGTGCTCTTCAGTTTACACAGAGTGAAGAACGATACCCATACCTTGTTTCCTTATAGAAAATACATGCAAGTGATTAATTCAAGGTATACGTACTTCTCCAAAATGACATCAGTCGAAGGCCCCTTTGGGAAGGGGGGTCTGAGCGGAGTTGATTCTTTCGGACAAATGCTATCACAGTGAAAGCTTCGATGGATTGGATCAGAGAGAATCGGATTTGTTTGTCTTTTTGTAAAGAATCAGTTCGTCTCGGGATGAAAAAAGGACTTTGGTCATTTCAGAATGAATACATCTGAGAGTGTGGTTTTTCGATGGATAATGCTACGTGTCCTCTACATGGATGTATTGGGTGGGTGAGGCACCTTTGGCCCAGTGGGGACTGGGAACCTGTTTTTGCATGCCGGGAATCAAGGTCCAAACAGGCACGTGATAGGCCAAGATGATCAGTACTGGACTCTGCATGCTGAGCTAGGAGACAAATCCTCTCGTAATAATAATAATAATCATAATAATATCTAGTCATTTAAAAAGTTATGATTTTTAATAGTCATTTTCCCTAAGTTTTATACAGTGAAAATGTTACAATATAAGCCATCTCTTGTATAACTGCTGCAAGAAGAGAGAACACAATATTAACCTTGCCCATGCTTTAGTTTGCTGAACCAAATAGGGATGCAGCCAGTATAAATGTCGCCTACTGGTTTTCAGCCATGTTGTTTTCTGGCTTTAAGTAGACGCTGCCATAAGATGGCTGCCAGTGCTGCAGTTATAGACCATCTGGGTCAAAGCCTCGAGCCTTGCCTCGTAGTCCAAAGAAGTCAGTGAGTGAGGGACAGAGGCCTACAAGGCCTAGAGATATTCCTAGAGCCCACGCTCTGAAATAAGATTAAAGAAAAATAGACTTCAGGTTTTTCTATTTACCAGAGAAGGCGGACTGAACCGCTGGTGGGACTTAGATAGTGATATGTATACACCATTCCTTACAGCGCTCTCCCACCCACACACACATCTGTTTATAAATGTGTGTGTGTGTTTGTATGTGTGTAGGGAGCTCCTCGCATTGATTGCAGTGGCGGTAATTAGCACTTCATCAACTATGATTGCAGGAGCTATCTGCCAGCCTCCAGTGTGTTTTTATCAGCTGTAAAAAGCAACATCTCTGATTTTTTTTCTTATCCCACAAACTTTGTGTGTCTGTAAGTGTGTGTGCATGTTGTAGGCGAGACGAAAATTTGGATTTTTTTTTTTTGTATATATGTTTGTTTTTATGCCACATCTGTGTGAATGTGTTTCTTAGAAAATCACACAACTCCCTTGCAAAATGTTTTTATCTTTTCTAGGTTACTTGACAAAGAGAAAAGTGTGTGACTAGAGATAGAAAGAGAGGGAGAGGGGAACATACTCGTAAAAAATAGAGGACGACAGTCCAAATATTTACTCTATCTATACAGTCTCTATCCCAGAACATAGCTGGTGAACTGTGGTATAGAAAATAGATCTGAAGGTACACAGACTCTGCTGCAACAGGGCATCATAGAGAGGAGGGGGAGGGTTTCTTGAATGAACCGTCAGCAAGCAAAGTACCACGAGCGTGGCTGTGAAACACGCGTTATTCACATGAATTCTCACAGTTTCAGAGGAATCTAAAGGCATTCCATGATCAGAGGTCCTCTTCCCTCCTGTGCTGGAGAAACTCAGCCGCCTCAGAATCCGTGCGCCCATGTTGAGACAGCTGGAGAAAAGGGAGGGCGAGGTGGAGAAAGAGGAAGGAGGAGCGAGAGAAGAGAGGAAGGGAGCTTTCGCCTGGATCTGATCCACAGAAGAAAGAGGGTCTGGAGTCTAGTCGGGAAAAAAAGCCCTGCCTCCGTCACGTTTCGCCCCTCCCTTCCACACACACACACACACATACACACTGGTCAGGTGTGGCTATGTGGTGGGCTTGTCGGGCTTGCTTACAGGTTTACCTCCGTTCATCACTGCCGGCTCACTTGTGCTTTTACTGGGAGGTACTGCCGCCTTGGGCACTGTCTCTCCAACATCATGCAACGATGGCTCTCTGTACATGGCAACTGCAGGAGCAGACGACAAGGAGAGAAAGCAGAGACAAGAGAAAAGCTGTTAGCAAGAACCTTTTTACTGCACTTTTAAGTTTACCTGTAAAAACATTTAAAGGTCCAGTGTGTAGGATTTAGGGAGTATACTGGCAGAAATGGAAAATAATATAATAAATGTATTTTCTTTCGGTAATAATCACCTGAAAATGAGACTCATTGTGTTTTCATCACCTTAGAATGAGCTGTTTATATCTACACAGGGAGTGGGTCCTTATCAAGGAGGTTAATTAGAGGAGAAATCACTAGGGGTTACCGGAAAAAAATCGATACAGCATAGTATCGCAATATTTTTGTGTGGCAAAATCGTATCGTCACAGCGCAAAGTATTGATTTTTTAATTATATACATTTTTAATATTACAAATACAAACTAAACTTTAGGTAGCCTACTTAAATAATATAATCAGTTGCCTTTTATGTCCACTACATACAGATGTTAACAAAGTCAAAAAATATTTTATCAAAACTTGTTTAAAATCGCAGAAATACTATATCGCGACAAAAGTATTATGATAATATCGTATCATGGAGCTCTGGTAATTCCCAGCCTGAGAAGTGACGGTGTCAGATTACGTCATACCAATGAGGTCTAACACATGCACAGTGAAATCTTGCCTGCACCTGTGGAAAGGCTCAATAGCTGGCGCACTACCATACAACATGGGGCATGGTTGATTCGTTTGACTGAGGCGTCTGCAGTGTGCCTAATGTTGGAATATTTTTGTACAAACAGTGTCTGTAGGTAGGGCCACTTGCATTTTGGCACTGGCCACTGTAGATAGCAGCTCTTATGTGAAATCACCAGGTCTGTTTGTTTTTGAGAGGAAGAAACCTCTGTAGATAATTTGGCTCCTGGTAAAAACCTTCTGAACAATGAACACAAGAGGAAATTTATCAGGGAGGAGTTTCAGCTGGTTGCAGTCTGCAGTTCTGACCACTAGATGCCACTAAATCCCCTAAATCTTACACACTGTTCCTTTAAGAAGCATCTATCCCCCAGCAATTCTTGCTGTTGTGTCCTTTCTTAAAAAAATGTTGTTATACACACAAAAATTCTCCCAAACATTCAAAGAAGACGTCTTGGAGTTTACAAACGGTAAAAAAAGCTGCTAACATTGTTTGCCGATGGGCTTCTTGCTCCCATCCTGACCTGCTTCAGCCTCCATCAGGGCTGATTCTGAATCTAAGCACATGCTTTTCAACAAAACAGCGAAAAGTGTCTCATTATCCTCCACGTTACAACCACTAGACTACAGCTGTCTTGACAGGACACTTCAACTTGATTCCATGTTTAAATGATGGGACGCAATCAGGCTGGTGGTTGACGAGAGTGACGGTGGCATCTGCTGGACTATCATCATTTCATACTGCACAGCCACATACAGAGCTGTCCTGTCTCCTACACTGTATGCTTACAGCAGCAAAACACTGAATTAGTGCATACATAGAAAAATATGTCAAACACAGATATTTCACACAGTCGTACCATTACTACAGTATCATGCCTCATGGTATGGGGCATCTGTCTTGTAATATAACAAGGGTAGTTGTGCTCATTGTTTTCAGCTCTGACTGTTTTTCACCCAGATCTAATTATGTCTCACCTAAACATTATGTTTCCCGCTGCAAGAAAAGACACCATTGTTTACAGTAACAAGGTCTGTGGCAATGTTGACAGCTGCAAAACTCCTCCAGGCGCTAAAAAGTGCAGAGAAAATGGGGAGGAAATGTTGCCCCTTGAGTCCCCCTAAGTAAAAACAAAAGTAAAAACTGTTAAAGTATGTTTTTATGCTGCTTATATTACACTATATGTTTTGTATTATGTCTTAGTTATCTGGCTTTCACCTATTTTTTCAAAGGTCAACCAAAACACTGAATTATTAAAATAAATCCCTTACGGCAAGTGGAAGCTGCCCAAGCCTGAAATATGAGAAATCCATTGCTGTTGCCACCTCAGTGTGATGGTTGTGTTCAGGAAGTTGTCCACCAAGCACAGCTCAGACCTGACCATTTAAAGTATACAGCTGACGATATTCAGTACTTTTTCTTCATGTCAACAAATCTCATGAAAAGACTAAAAGCTCATCTCTGAATTTGTTGCAACTCATCCTTACGTTCTTGGCTCCTAATAAGGATGTAAATCTTTAAAAGGAGGTCATGAAGGTGTACTTTGATTTTTAAAAAGGCTCAGTAATTTTCTTAAACAGCTGGGCACTGTCACAGGGTGTCTACAGATATAGCCAAGTTAAATTTAAGACTTTTTAAGACCTTCTTAATGCCACCTTATATGAAATTTAAGACCAATCCTGCAATGAAAAACCATATATATATATGTGTGTGTGTGTGAGTGTGTGTGTGTGTGTGTGTGTGTGTGTGTGTGTGTGTGTGACACACATGTGTAAGTANACTTTTTAAGACCTTCTTAATGCCACCTTATATGAAATTTAAGACCAATCCTGCAATGAAAAACCATATATATATGTGTGTGAGAGTGTGTGTGTGTGTGTGTGTGTGTGTGTGTGACACACATGTGAAAGTACTCTTTCCAAATAAACACACTGATGTCAGTGTAAAATTAACAGTAAAAGGAAAAATTACAACCATCAGGTGAGTTTAAGTTTAATGTGTTTAATGTAAAACGAAAGCAAAATCTTATCGCTGTCATAGATGCTATTAATAATTTCAATTCTTCGGTCCGTCCTGTGATTGGAAACAGTCTGTGTGTTAATCCCAAATGGATCCCTTACAGACTCGTTGACTCAAGCCCTAAGCCCTTACAGACCTAGGACCAATTCCATTTCTTCCCCTTAGCCCTTGTTAAGAGCTAACCTGACGGAGAATTGGGACACCACTTCCCCTCACGTGAACGCGGGGGAAGAAATGGAATTGGTCCTAGGTCTGTAAGGGCTTAGGGCTTGAGTCAACGAGTGTGTAAGGGATCCATTTGGGATTGGGGGATTCTGTCAGGCTGGAGACATTTTCGTGGTAATGTGACCTAAAATATTTAAGACCCACTGAATCTGAATTTAAGATAATTTAAGACATTTAAGGCCTTATAGGCCTTAAGGCCTTAAGGCCACTTATATTAAGAAATCTTAATATAAGTGATTTAAGACTTTTTAAGGACCTGTAGGCACCCTGCAGCTCTAGTATGATGTTGGAATGGTGACAATATGTTTTGGCATCGAAAATGAAATTTGGCATTGAAAAGGAAACATTGGCACTGAGAAACGTTCCACACAGGCATTAAAAATAATTTCATTTTATTCTGATTTTCTTGCACTCTGATGTGTTTTACAATGACAATCTCGTGATTTTTTTCCCCCTTCAGTTCACGCTCTCCTTGCCCCTTCCCCTCTAACCTGAACCCTCCTTGTCAAGCCAGTGGCAAAAAAGCTGAAACTGAAAAACTGAAGAGACATGAAGAAAAAAATCAGGTGATGCCGTTGAAAAATACATTGAAAAGCAACAAATAGATAAAGAATTTTCAATGGCTGTGTTTTATTTTTCCAGTTAATTTCCATTTTCAATGCCAGATTTTATTTTCAATGCCAAAACTTACTGTCAGTGCTCTAGTTCCATACTCTAGTGCAGTGGTCCCAATTGGTGGGCCATGGGTCCATTCTGAGTGAACCACAAATGACTCACGAACGTGTCAAGTTTGTAGAAAACACCCTTCATTTTGAAGTGCTGAGTAAACTAGCTCGACGACATGCCCAAACACAAGTATGACACTGAATATATTAAGCTGTGTGGACCTTGTACTAACGACTGAGGAGAGATCTGGACCCTGTGGCTGGACCAGTTGGGAACCACTGCACTAGTGAGCACTTACAGCAGTGGAACAGTGTGAGATTGATAAGCTACAGTGCCCATATTCATCAGAATGAAGGTCAATCTTTCCATGGAAACTGTTGACATGGAGAAAAATACAGAATACCACCACATCTATCCTGAAACTTTCCATTTTTAAGAAAAAATCTAGAAGTAGAAGTAGTTAACTAGCCCTAATCGTCTGTGCAGTTACAAAAGGTTTTTATCTGATCTGACAGTACAGGGGTGTAAATCACAAGTTTCATCACAATGCTATTGATTCTTTGAACAACACAATATTTTCTGATATCACAAAGGCTGCAATGATACTATTTCGATTTGATTCCAATGAGGGGGCTGCGGTCGATATGAGACCAGTAAAAATTCTCCTGTACCTGTCTGAATGTTTAAGAAGGAGGTGCGCTTGGACAGACATGCTATTAGAATTCCAAAATAAATGTGCATCTCAGAGATGAACATATGTATCTGTATGACATTTTAACTTTGCATCTGAATGTCAATCATTGAATCGATACACCGATCCAGATCGATGTATTGCTACACCCCCATTAGAGTACGTACCTTCTAATGGCTTGGGCAGGAAATGAGCAGCTGGTTTTGTTTTTTTCACTCGGTTCCCCTTCATGGCTTGGCCCTCTTTATTGAGCCCTAGGAACCATGCTCTCCCCGACTCCTGTTGTCTGTACAACATGGACGAGTAGATCACATAGTAGTTCTCAAACACCGACTCTTTGAACTTGCACTCCGCTGTAAAGAGTTCCTGCAGAGACAGACACAAGCACCAGGCGGATTATAAGAACAGGCTCTTGCAAACCAGAAACCATACATGGAAGATTTCATTTGAATATAACATGTGGAAGACACTCCAGTGGAGTCAGATTAATAATTCATGGTTCATATTATGTCAGCATGAAACAGATGTCAGAGTCTTTATTCATATTTGAACTTTTATAGAGGTCACCAGGACAAATGCCACCTCTGTGCTCTCAGTGTATGGAACAATGTTATGGCAGGTGCAGAAACTGCCTCGCCAGGTGAAATGGACTTCATACTTCCACCTGTCATGAAAAGGATTAGCGCTGCAGAGTCTATCTTGCTATAATCATGTCTCAAGCCGAGTCTAATGACCTGCTCCGATGAAATGCAACGCTCATCCTCTCCTTGGCCTTAACCTTGACATCAGATGTGAGAGCACTCGTTTAGTCAATTAGCTCATGTTCCCAGCAGAAAGTATATATTGTTAGGCACTGACCCCGACACCTCAGCACTGGAAATATCAGCACTTTCTCCCCCCAGATGTCTGACCAGACACTCCTTGCTCCTCAAACATTTTTTTTAATTGGTAAAACCCAAATGGGATCATTCTCTCCACATACTTTGTCTTCTATTAGCGATTTGTCTATGACTGCCTTCTGAACTTCGTACGAATAATGATAGAACTAATCAAGTGACTCCTCCATCCTTTACACCTCAATCTGGCAATGATGAATGAACATGGAGGCGCCACATCTCTCTCTGCTGTTGCCCATTCATCTCCAACCAGAAGGGTAATAAAAAGCGTTTCCACATTGTCCGCCCTGCCGGGCTAAAAATAAAGGCATTCATCGGGGTGTATTAATCAAAGCACACTCATCACAATGGAGAGTTTCACCACATCTGTTGTGAGCAGTTCACACTGAGCTGGCTCACAGAACTACTGACAGTATATGCAAAAATCCTCTGATACTTCCTGTTCTCCTGTGGTTCTCAATGTCAGGGTCCGGAGACTGTAGAAGGATTTTCGAGGGACCCAAAATCAAGAATACTTTGATTTCTAACTGAGCGAAATTGAGATTTTGTAGGATGTTTTTCTTGTATATAGTGTCATCTTCCAAACTACTGTTTGCAACCTACAGTACACTTGAAATTACTTTCTGTGCTAAATTACAATGAACATACAATCTTATCAAACAGGGTCTCTGATGAAGATCTAAAATAAACCTTCGGGAAGTTCTTTCTGTATCGCTTTGATTCAACTGTGCTTGAATGATAAGGGTAAATGAATAGCCAAATTAACCAAAATTAAGAATTCCAATATGTTATTTCCATGGCCTATGAAACTTCAATCAATATTTGTGAACATGAACGACTCTCTCTCAAAGCCAGAAACCAGAGAAGTCTTAGGGAATAAAGTCTGGAGCTGCTCCATAGACAGTGACTGGGAGCCTGATTTTGTGGACCCACAGAATGTTTTTCTATACCCAGATGAGTTTTATTCTGTTGCAGTGTTCGCACTCTTGAAACAGAAAATGTACCCATATACTCAGAACATTCCCCCGGTGCTCTCAAGAGTCATCTAGAACATCTTTCATTCATTGTTTATGAAGCAGCTCAAGACTATAGTTTATGACAACACAAATTTAAGTTTTAGCACTTAGTTTTTTTCTTTTTGTTTGCTAGTTTTGGGAGAGAGTAGTTCATGCTTACTAATAATTTTGACTTTCTTAAACCAAAGGAATAATGTGTATGACTTCTGAAAATGGGCAATGTTGCCCTTTAAAAGTGATATCCCTAAACTGTGATAACTATACAGTCACGCTAGCGGCTCTATGAGGCTGCACAAGCACAGTGCCGCTTTGTGCGAATTCTGACGTCAGCATGCTGACAGGCTCACAACGACAATGTTAACATGCTGACATTTCGCAGGTTTAATGTCTACCCTGTTTACAGTCTTTACATTTTCTAATTAGCACTAAATGAAAAGTCCGATGGGAAATTTTCTTAGTTTTGCAGGTATTTGGTCATGAATCAAAGTAACATTTTGACCTGATGGTACCAGAGGAAAAGTCAGGGGATTCACTCTCTGGGCACCATGAATGTCTGTATAAAAGTTCATTATATAATAGCTCTCAGTTAGGGCTGCAATCAACGATGATTTTAAGTACTCTGTTAAAAGATAATGTTGATCCGTGTTTCCCAAAGCCCAAGAGGACGTCCTTAAATGTTTCGTCTTGTCCACGACCCAAAAATATTTACTTTGTTGTCATAGAGGAGTAAAGAAACCATAAAATATTCATATTTAAGAAGGAGAATCAGAGAATTTTGCCTTTTTAAAAAAGAAATAGACCGATTGATCGATCATTAAATAAGTTGGCGATTAATTTAATAGTTTGATGATAGTATAAATCAATCGTTACAGCTCTAAATCAAAGTAAGATTTTGAGCTGATGATGATGTGGAAGGAGAAGTTAAGGAATCACAGAAGTCAGAGGGATTCATCCTCTGGGCACCACGAATGTCTGTGTAAAAATTCTTCAAAAATTCAGAATATTTAGGTCTGAACTTAAGTGTTAGACTGAAAGACTGACATTTGCATCCCTAGTGAAACAAATCACAGTTCTTAAATTCTCAGTTAGGGCTGCAACCAAAAACAATTTTTAGTTGAACAGCCTGTCGATTATTTTCTCGATTAATATATTAGTTGTTTTGTCTATTAAATGCCAGAAAATTGTGAAAAATGTCGATCAGTGTTTCCCAAAGCCTATGATGAAGTCCTCAAATGTCTTTTTTTGTCCACAACCCAAATATATTCAGTTTACCATGATAGGGGAGTGAAGAAACCAGGAACTATCCACATCTAAGGTGCTGAAATGAAAGAATTTGACTTTTTTTCCTTTAAAAAATTAAACAGATTAATCGTTCATCGAATTAGTTGGTGATTAATTTAATAGGTGATAACTAATCTAATTGCAGCTTTTACTCTATAACCATTTCCATGTTTCCCCAGACTTTGATTTCACAGATAGTTTATAGATATTCTGTACTGCAGCTGCACAGGACATTATTTATGGGCCAAATGCTCAGTTTTAAACACAGGACACACCACGCCACGAGTACGGTGTAATTAGCCCTTTGGTGAATTACTCCTGTCAGAGCTTACCCTCCAGACAGCATTTAGCTGAAAGCAGAGCCAAGCAGGAAGGAGCGCAGAGACACTTGGAATGAACCGTAATGATCCTGAGGAGCACCCGGCTGTATTTTAAGTGTCCTCTCTATCCTTGATTGAGGACTCGCGGGCATTTCTGAGTGCAAGGCACAAATGCATGATGCATAACAACAGCAGCGTCGGCTGAGAATTACACTGAGAAACAGTCACAACTGTCAGTGCAGGCAGTGAGAGGTCAGAGCGGTGATCTGTTATATGAGATATGCGTTGGGAAATCCTACATCCTGACTTTGGTTCGTCTCGCCAGCGATTACATTACACAAGAGAATTAACTTCTGGCTATTCTAGTGGCAAATGTAGGGATTAGGATCAAAACTATTAATGCTGGCTCTGTGGCGGACCACAACAGCTGAGCAGGGCAATCCATTGATAGGCAGACACGCAGCAGAGCTGCGGCAATAAAAATGGAGCCTTACATGATAAAACCCTGAGCCACGGGCCGTCTGGCATGTTTAATATCATATAAATAAACACTCTCTCTGGACGACGCGCAGGCTCAACCCCATCGTTATTCATTTTATTGTGCACATTAAGATTTATAGTGTGTCAGCGGTGAGCAGCAGTTTATCAAATGGCTGCTTATTATGTCCAAGTTGTCAGGAGGAGAGGTCTGTGTCCTGTCTGGAGAGGTGGCAGGAAAGAATGTGACATGCTGCACACACACATGCAACTTATTACATCCCAAATAAGAGATAGACAAAAAAAAACACTCCCTTGGGTGATTTCTGGCGAACAACACAGAACAGAAGTCTTAATTGCACTGCTTCATTTGTTAAACCTAATAACCTTTGTTCTCTGAAAGAATGTTTAAACATGCTCTTTTCATGCTGAAGCAAACTCTGTTGCTGAGCCGATTAGAAGCCAAACAGTTTTACCTTCATGGTTCCCTGAGTCGCCTCAATGAGGTAATTAATTACACTTTTTCCTCGTCAGGTGAGCGGCACCGCAGGTTGGTTGGTTGGCTGCTGTAATTAGACACAACATTTCGACGCCGGTCCAGGTTTAGCCCAGCGCTGATTATTTGTACAGCGCACACAAAAACAGCCTCGAGTCAAACTAATCACACAAGCCGGTGCTGCGGCCCTAATTGTGGCTAATCAAACGCCTTCACACAGACGCACAAAAAGTGAGTCTTTGTTTACGGAGGCAAAAAAGAAAGTGGAGGTGGTTTGTTTGCGGAATGGTGCTTGATGTCAGTCGCCATAATCAGTTTGATTTGAAGATCAGAGCAGCGAAGGCAGCTGACTTGAGACGCATTGTTTGTTGATTGCGTCGTAAGTGTGTCAAATGTCAATGACAAGCTGGATGCTTTTATCATGCGCTTTCTTTATCTTACCACAAAACAAGACAGATTCTTTCCTCCAGTCGTTTCTCCTCATTTGTGATAAGAAATGCATCACTCATATGTCAGAAATGGCTTGATGTGTAGATATCCAGTCGTTAAAGGGATGTTTTGACAATTTCCAACCAGCTTTGTATTGTAACAAAGTGGGTAGTATGTGTAAATGAACTATTCTCTCCATCTTACCAGTTCCCAGATCTCCCAGCTCAAATCTGCTGGATGATGCAAAAATTTAAGCTGGCTCTAGGGCTGTTGCTTGAACTTAAGGTTGTACTTCTGCATTTTTGTAAGCCCCCCACCACACAAAGAGTACAGAAGGCGATCGACAGAGAGAGCCACCTCTCTTTCTCTATTTCTTGATCCCCTTTTGTACTCTAGAGGCTCTAGAGCAGGCATGTCCAAAGTCTGGCCCAGGGGCCGATCATGGCCCGCGGCTTGTCTCTCAAAATGTACTTCATATGGCCTACGACACTGTATTGGATGACATTTTTCCATTCACCTCACGATGGCGGCACTATCATACAGTTGTGCCCTCAAATTCATTGTTTTCAATGTAATGTCGCCAGAGCAACCTCGTCGCGGCACGCATGCGTTCCCGAGCGCCTATTTTTCAAGGAACGATGGCTGCACTAAGATAAACCGAGTTTAACATTTGGAATGCAGCAGCCCACGCCACATGTCATGTGACGGGTAACAACCAATCACAGCCGACAGATATCTTTCCCTTCTTCCATAAATATCAGTCTGTGGAAAAGTTGATCATTTTGGTGCTTCATCTGTCCCACAGACGATAGGCCTACACACTTACAAAGAGTGCCTAGAGGAAGATCAGCTCTGCACTCAGGATTTCAGGTAAATGGGCCATGATACGGTGCTTGTTAAAGTTGCTTAGCAACCTCAGACACAACCTGCCGCCGTGCTCTTGAAAGCTGACTCAAAAAAGGCACAAAATTAGTGCCCACTGCTCGACCTCGTGTTTTCCAGGCGGTTAAAGACACGGCATGTGTACAACCCCTAAAGTCGACAGTGAGCGCCACTGCTTTCAGGAGCTATGGGAAGTTGAATACATGTGTTTTTTTGAAAACAAATAACCTAAATGATGTGATGGCTCACATTAAAAAAAGTTTGGACCTCCTGCTCTAGAGTAACAGCCCTAGAGTCAGCTTAAATTTTCGCGTCATTCGGCGGGTTTGAGCTACGAGATGAGCATGGAGATCTTGGAGCTGGTAAGTTCAGGTAAGATCACCACTGCCTAGTTTTACCATTTGGTCGGACCAAACTCAGATCACATGGTAAAACGAGGCAGTGCTGATCAAGTATAAACCAAGACTCTGTTACTGTATTGCCTTTTTCTCACCTAAAATGTCCTCTGAAACACATTTTAGTGTACTGTTTGGCTGTAATATGAGAATTTGTGAACAGGAGGCAGGAGCCTTAGTGTTTATTGTATCGTAAAAACCTGAGGCTGAAAAAGTTCAATCAAATGATAAAATTAAGCAGTGCTGATCGAATATGAACCAAGATTCTGTTGCTGTGTTGCTTTTTCTCGCCTAAAATGTTTTCACAAACCGTTAATTGTAATTCGAGACTGATTGTCACCTGCTGTTTGTCACCAATCGTATTCACGTCCACAAAACAACAAACAAAAAGATCATCTTTCCTTCTTTAAGTTTGCCACAACAACACACTCAACCCAAAATATGTCAGTGTCAACCCGGCATCCCTGTCGTATCCATACATACAAATAAAAGGGAGCTGTTTACCGTATAATTCTACGCAACATCAAACTAATATTTTGCAAAATTATGGGTGACATTGAAGAAGAAAAAGGAGAGTGAGACTCGGACACGGCGCACACTTTCACACCAGCGGCAAATCGAATCATTTTTGAGGCACCGAACGGTTGATTTTCTTCCCACTCGATCTCCCCTGCCCGGCGCTCCACATCAGTGGCTCCCTGCTCTGAAAGGGAAGGCCATAATTGACCTTGGCCACAGACAGCGTGAGGGCCAAAACTGCTCAGCCCCACACAATCAGCCCCAGTCACCAAAGCAAAAAAAGACAGCGACGGAAATAAAGGGGAGATGAACAATCACGTGAAGGCACAGCACAAGGCGGAGATTGAAAGGAGTGAGGTTGAGGGGAGGGGGCAGGTTCTGGGAGGAGTACGGCTTCTACAGAAAAATAACATGTTAAAAAGAGGTAAATGGATAGAGACAGATGGAGGGTGTGGGAGTTTTAAATAAAAAGAGTGAAAAGGCTTTAAAAGACAAGAGAGCAAAGAGAGTCACTTTGAAATAAACATCCTTTGGATGAAAAAAAAACACAAAACGGGTCGTGATTGCCGAGCATGACCGCCTGAAAGTAGGTGAGAGGAGGCTCGTACAGGGAGGGGGGGACGCACATTAATATGCAGAGTGACTGCTCACTACCCCACTGTGGAAACGAAGAAATTGTTTATTAATGCTGCCAGCATAAAACCTATTAATCCATGGAAAAAGGTCAACCTCCAGAAAGCTGAGCTGCATTTACAATGCTAAGCCGCTCTCATATGTATAAGAGTCACGTCGACAGTGTGCGCAGACAATGGGGGCTTCAGCAGACCTGTCTGATTATCAAACCCAGAGGAGGAAGAGGAGACAGCGGCCAAATGAGGAGAGTCACTGGTAAACAGCTGGATAGATTGTGTACACAGACAGTTTACAGTTTCAGTTTCCTTTATCTCTCTCTCGTTTTTTTTACATTGAATGATCTGAATACATAAAACATGACTGGAAGCACGTGGGCTGATCAGACAGCCAGATTACAATATATAAAGATTTTGAAAAATGTGAAAATTGTCCTTATATTTCCAGGCACATGACAATAACTTGAAGGTCTGAGAACACTTATTTAGAAATAGAAAACTTAAAGGCTGTATCCAGTATTCAATGGTGGTGGTATGTTTTTCTGAAAAGAAATAAGCTGCAAATTTGAGTATGACAGAATAAACTAGAATAACCGCCTCACGGCTGTATGCTTGACGCCAACCAGTCAAGTTGCAGTTACAGATCACATCTATATGTCCAGACCAGTGTTGGGCAGTAAAGCATGACTAGTAACGTGTTACAGTAATATTATTACGTTTTCCAGTAACGCCTAGTGTAATTAATTACTAATACAATTTCAGTGATAACATTACAATTTCTCCAAAACCAAACAACTCGTTACAAGGTTACTTTTGTCATCACAAGATAGCCTGGAGGTTGGAAACGCTTACTTTAGGCAGCTGGAAATATTCCCATTGCTTTGATTTTGTCGGGAGGAAAGATGTCAAGAACACTGTTGCTGCAGGTCGTCAGACTAAAACTTTTCCACTGCAAAAAACACGTCCTCAAACCTCCGGTCTGAAACACCTAAGCTACTACGACCGACAACACAACAACATGAAGCTCTAGGAAATACACCCCACCAAAGGTGAGCCCTCCTCTGTCATGGAGGTCGGCTGTAGTGCTACACTGGCTAAACAACCAAAACTGGATTTTAATCATGGACAGCTGCAGATACAAATAAGTAATGAAGCTTGCTACTGGATATGTGGTGGATGAGATGTTGCTCTATGAGTGTCTCTCAGTCCTTCGGGCAGAGCCTTGGGAAAATAACAATCACAGGCAACAGAAAACTCCCAGGTAAATAGAAGCCATCTAGCCTTAACTACACTTAACGGCTATTACCCTGACATTCACACAGAGGCACACATCTCAATTTTGGGGAGATATGCAATTAACAGTTTTATGGTGTGTAATGGAAAAGTAATATAATGAGAAGTGTAACAAATTACCGTTGGTAGTAATAAGTAAAGTAATATTATTACAAGAGTAACGAGTAGTGAGTAATGTATAACATTTTTAGAGTAACGAGCCCAACAGTGATCCAGACTCACATGTAGCCATGACAGCTGATAATACTTCAGATATGGATGTTGCTGCAAAGACGTTTCATATTCTAAAACATGGATGCTTCACACACATCTTCAACCCGGCAGCACATAAGATCTATACAGTCTTAAGTCGTGCACCCAAGATTAGTGTCACCAATTCAGAATCTGACCAAATGTCTCCCCCTCTTTTTCTAAGATTTGATGTTGAATAATGGCCAGAAAAGTATTTTATACAGAATATTATGATGTCACAGTGAGGTTGACCTTTGACCATTTGGATTCAAAATGTCATCACTTCATCATTTTACTGTATTAGACATCTGTATTAAATTTTGTGTTAATTACTATATGAATTATTGAGTTATGGTTAAAAACATGTTTTGTGAGGTCACAGTGACCTTGACCTTTGACCACCAATATCGAATCATTTCATCCTCGAGTCCAAGTGGACATTTGTCCCAAATTTGAAGAAATTCCCCTTGAGGCGTTCTTGATATGTCATGTCTATGAGAATGAAATGGGCATGAGGTCACAGTGACCTTGACTTTTGACCACCAATATCGAATCACTTCATCCTCGAGTCCAAGTGGACATTTGTGCCAAATTGAAGAAATTCGCTCAAGGCATTCTGAGATATCGTGTCAACAAGAATGAGACGGATGTGAGGTCACAGTGACCTTGACCTTTGACCACCAATATCAAATCAGTTCATCCTTGAGTCCAAGTCATTTCTGCCAAATTGAAGAAATTCCTTCAAGGCCTGCTTGGGATATCATGTCAACCAGAATGAGACAGATGTGAAGTCAGAGTGACCTTGACCTTTGACCACCAATATCAAATAAGTTCATCCTCGAGTCCAAGTGCACATTTGTGCCAAATTCAGAGAAATTCTCTTCAAGGCCTTCTTGAGATGTTATGTCAACCAGAATGGGATGGACGTGAGGTCACAGTGACCTTGACCTATGACCACCAAATAATAATTTGTTCAGCCTTAAGTCCAAGTGCAAGTCTGTGTCAGACAGAAATTCCCCTTGAGGCGTTCTTGAGATATTGTGCTGTCAAGAATGAGACAGACAGACAGACAGACAGACAGACAGACAGACAGACAGAGGGACTACCCAAAAATATGCTGCCTCCAGCCACAGCTGTCTCTGGCACAGAGACATTAAAACAGAGGACAAAAGTCCAAATATGATCAAGGAGACATCCTGGCTAAAACTCAAAGTCACAATGTCACAGAAATATTCCTTTCCCTATTCCTCCTGACTTTGCTCTTTGTCTTCACAGATACTCTGATCTGCAGACAGCATAAGTGTCTGTTGTCATGCTCTGAAGCCCTGACTCAAACAAATTATTAGTTACAACTGACGAGGACACCAAAACTCATAGACAATGCAAATAATCCCATGATTCATGAATGACTTGGAGAAAAACAGTTTGTAACAATTTTAAGTAAAACCTTTCAAATTAATTGCTGCTGTTAGTGCTGACAAGACAGACAATGATATTATAGTAGTGTGTAGCAAACAACTCAGTTTATTCTTTTTTTCCTATTGCATAATAATGTTTGCAATCAAATCCAGTTTTGTACTGTATTTCTTTAACGTATTTTGCATCATGCCATCTGGATACAGTTGTAGTGAATTTTCATCCTCCTCTGTACTCTAGATTTCACTTAAGTAGACAGGTAACAGGTAAACCTCCATCTCCGCAGGCGCAACACAATAAACATGCAGACGCACTCCAAAGCCTCGCTGCAAATTTACTGGATGAAATATGACTTTATTTTAATGTATTCCTACCAGACTATTTGCATACAATCACCTTAACATGCTGTTGTTACAATACTCCCTGTTTTACCCAGGAGAGCAGAAATATACCTTGTATTGAGAGGGTAACAAAAAGCACTAACACCTTTAAGGTATTTGGACCAGAAGCACTTAAGTGTTCGATAAAATTTCCCTGAAGGCAGAGACCCTTTAACACCGGCCCACTACAGCTCCCTTGGCACACTTCTCAACCACACACACACAACCAGTCCATGCTTAGAAACATTACACAGATGTGTTACTGTTCTCAGTGGGAGATGAACCTGTGGCATGCAAAGTCCAACAAAGATTTAGGTCACAATGTGGGTTTATACAATGTGCAAAGGGAGTCTTTCTTCTTGTGCAATTCTCTGCAAGCCAAATAAGAGACTCTATAAATGTCTGAACTGAATTTAAGACAGTTTAAGGGCTACTTAGTACTGCAGCCAAGATGAATGTCATGGTCACACAGTGTATGATGCAAACTGCACGTTGAGGGATTTAGTTGGAGTGGTAAGAAAAAGCCCGAACTCACTCCCAGCTTGTCAAATACCAACATGGTTGGTGGCCCTTTGCATCAGATACCAACACACTGAAGCACCCTTTAGCCTCAGTATGAGACTCACCAGGCTGCAGCTTTTTTTTCAAAGCTCTTAACAACTGCCATTGCATAAAGAGCAAGAAAGTTCAAGGGCTGCCCCCTAATAGTTGACCAAATGTTAGTCCACAGATAGGTCATTAGTCGGCAAGATTTCATTGGTCGCTAAGTCGCAGGAAAAAAAAAAAAAAAGTGAAGCTCTATTAGGAGCTGCGCCCTGTCAATATGAACCAAAACCTATATGACTGGACCATGTGGGGATTTAATTTGAAAGGACAGACACAGGAAGTG
>NC_065512.1:13781230-13787239 GCF_006386435.1 Epinephelus moara | reverse complement strand
ATTAGCATAAACATGCAGGCGACTAGTCGACTAATGGCCCTAAATGACGACTATTGGAAACTGAATGACTCAAACTCCAGACTTTCTCTTAGGAGTTCGTTAGTATGTGTGGCATACAACACTATGATGTACTGTATGTCACATGACGTTACATTAGGTTAGCAACAAAGGTACTTATTTTAAGCCAAACCATGACGTTTGTTTCTGAACCTATGTGCTTTTGTTGCCTAAACTCAAGATTTTTGCATTTAACAAGCTGAAACTGTGCATTTCCTGGGAAAATAAAGACCTTGAGTCCAGAACAAACACTGAAGGGTTGACTACAGCATCACAGTTTGACATATAGGGCCTCTGACCAAGCATTGGTATATGATGATGAGTTGGGAATGGGAATGTGTTGCAATAAAAGAGAAAATCAAGATTATCACTTATGTTATCTCATTAAATAATTAACTGTCTTCTCAGTGATGACACTTTAAATCTGGAAAAGGCCTTCTGGTAACCCTCAAGTGAAACACAGTATGTGCCAAAATGTTGAATATATTTGCCTTTTTTAGCTATTCAAATCTTAAAGTTATGTTTCTCTATTGTTCATTGGGCGAATTTTGGTGGGTTTTGAAGCTGCAGAGAAAAACAGTAAACAAGCAGCAGCCTAAACTGGCTGAAAAGGAAGGCGTGATACTCAAACTCTGGGTTCGTTGGGTCAGTTTGGATAAACAACACAGCGAGAAAGCCACGCCTGGATAGTGTCAAACATTGTAAGCCCTTGGAATAAATCACTGAAGAACACAGTGAAGTCTGCAAGAGAAAAATATGTTGCTCATGCTTAGAAAAAAACACATTGTAGGAGAGCCTGTAGGTGAGCAAACACACAAATAAAGCGCAACCACCCACGCATGGGGATTCAAGTGCTCCTCAGTGTGTGTGTGTGTGTGTGTGTGTGTGTGTCCACTCTGCTGCTGTTGATCTGTAAATTGGTGCCAGATTGGTGTCAAGGCAGCCAGATTTTTTCTAGATTGGCTAGTCATTTCTTGTCAGGCAAGCCAGCAGTCTGCCCTGTGCAACAAGCTGACAAGCATATAGCAGACATGTCTCACACACACACACACACACACACACACACACACACACACACGTACTAATCTCCTGAGGTGCACATGCACACCCCCGCAAGTCCGAGCACACACAAAAAGAAAGAAATAATCATGTTACAGCAGAGTTACAGTGTGCATACAGAAAGAGAACTGGAAGAGGTGTCTCCAGGTATGGAGCTGTTTCTCCTCTCTGTGTGTTTCTGTCTCTGCTCTGTTTGTGTTGTTTACACCCTCAGGAACAGTGTCCCAGTTTTTTTGAAAGAGGAAGCGCATGTCTTCTCCTTGTAGATTCACTTGGCTGTGACTCTTTCCCTCTCCCTCTCTCGTTACTTTGTACTTAAACATCGTCCTCATCTCGGCTCTGAACTCTAGAGAGTATTCATTTATATGAATGGATTGCAGCGTGTGAGGACAGAGCAAGTGTTGATTTTAACATTAGACATGTTGGTAATGGTGTTTTCTTTTTAATGGCAATGGTGGCTGTTTTTCTTGTTAGTCCAGCTTCTCGGGCTACTTTCATTTTTGTCACTATTGTTAACAGAGAAATTCAGACACCTCTCGTGGTGTTGGGTAACCTATTACAGCCGAGGGGCTCGACTAACCAACCAAGAACGGTAAAAACTTCAATAAGACATTGCAGAGACTTAAAGAATAAGGCTGCCAATAATCTATACATTTATTATCACAATTATCAAAACATGAATCATGAAAACATCAATCATGTCTTAAATCCATGTCAATCTGGCTTCAGAGCTAATCACAGTACTATCACTGCAGTCACCTCTGCTACAAATGATATTATCTCCTCCTTGGACAAAGGAAAATATTGTGCTGTACTGTTTGTAGACTTGACAAAGGCGTTTGATACCGTTGACCATTCTTTGCTAATTCAGAGGTCAAGTGAAGTTGGTTTTAATTCTGAGTCTTGCAAATGGTTCCAGGACTACCTGTCACAGAGGCAGCAATGTGTTGTCTTAGGTAATAATCGCTCTAATTACCTGACATTGACAAAAGGAGTTCCTCAAGGTTCAATACTGGGTCCTGTTTTCTTTACAATATATATCAATAATATTACATCCATCATCACAAATTGTAATGCCCATCTTTACGCTGACAGTTTGTAACTGACTTGGCCAGCAGACTTCACTACAAGCCAACGGGACGTGAAGCAGGCGATGTGCCTTATGTTCTAAAACCAGCTGCTGGTGACTTGACCAGAGTCGTAGGTGACACCATCAACCGGCTTGAGTCCGTTTAAGATGGGCCAGTTCACACTACTGCAACTTTTCTCCGCAATGTTCTTAAACTGTTGAACTGGGCTTTAGTCTTCTGTGTAAAAGACCTCTATTGTTGTCAAAAAACAAAACAAACAAAGAAAAACTATTGAAAATGCATTAATTAACCGTACTTTCACAATAGGTGACATATTTCCTCACCATCATGGACATTGGTAGTTCTTTTCTTTTTTGAGGCACTCCCACAAACAACATTGTGTAGCTGTTAATATTTACTAGCATCAAATGTGTATTAATCCGCAGCTGAAAATAGTTATAAACAATAAACACATACTTTAACTCCTGTCTGAATGATGTTTGTTAAAGCTGCAGTAGGTAGAAAGCCTGAAAACGGTTGATTTTTGAGTCTCATCTGAGTTAGGTTTCGTTCGTCTCCGCCCTGAGCCCCTCCTACCAGACAAGCACGCGAGTATTTTATTCTACTTGATTCTATTTCTCCCTCTCTGGGAGCCTTGGCTCTCTCCTGTGTGCCACAGTCTTTTAAAGACAGTGATGTTGGCGTCCATTTTTTTTTTTTGCCAGGGGGCAAAACCACTGGTCCTGGTATGATCCTTCAATACAAATCTCCAAAAAACACTGACAGGAGCTAATGCCCAGATTTAGTGTGCCAAATTTATACAACAATCAAGCTCAACAGACTACAGCTGTCTATGTTTCCGAGATGCATGTCAGAGGTCGTCATGGATGGTAATATTATGAAATAGTCACAATGAGGTTATAATTCACTGGCAGAGGTTGCAGTGCAGGGAATAATCTGGATGCTGATGTTACATAAATAGACATAACTATTTCTGCTGGAATTATGGACACTTATATCACACAGTTATTATCACACATGTGTGATGACGGTTGTACTTAAACCAGTTGTTGGAACTGCAGTGTGGTTAACTTGAAGACCTGAACAGCTGGATCTAAAGAGCTAGGCTAAAGCTGCAATTTCTTCAAAGTGCCTGGTTTAATATATAATAGGATTGAGGGATTTGGATACAGGGAGTCCTGCTTTCCCTTTTGGTATTTTTGAACTTTGAACTCACAAAACTGTTTGTTAACAATGAGATGATAGAACAATGCCAGCCTCAAACTCAGATTGTGTTATCAGGACAAACGTGTGTATATGAAAGCACATGCGTGAGACATGTGAAACTATCTGCAAGACCAAATAATGCACATACACAAACATGTATAATGTGACGTCTCTGACATTGTTACTGTGGGGTTATAAATGGCCCCGGCTCTCAGAGATAACCCAACACCTCATCACGGGATCATCTGATGGGCCAGGGAAGTCCTGATCTCCTGCACTATGAAGTCATTTTTCATAGCTGTCTCACTCTACCTATTGTGCCTTCCTGTGGAGGCTGAGCTGTACAAGCAACAGAATTTAAGCAATGCAACTCCAAGTAATTCCCTCATCTGGCTGAAGGATAAAGCTCATGCATGCATGAATTTTTTTTGGCCATTCTGTCTTTTTAGCAATTTTGTGGCTCTAAGCTGACATCTCGCCCCAAGTGGGGAAAAAGGTGCAATTTTGGTTCCAGTTTCAGCATGAAATTGTGCCCAAGCACCAGCTCTTATCACGAATACAAGCACAAACAAATGTTCATGGTTTAATTGATGCCAGGTTTGCTGTTGGAGGGAAGAGGAGACTGGATGATGTCAGGGGACTGGGAACATGGCAGGGACTGTACTGTCAGAGTTGTTGTTGAGAGTTTGACAGTGGGGGACAAAAGCAGTACATGTGTTTCCTGAACATACAAATCTCCAGTAAAACCTCTTTTATGTGCTGGATGTTGATATTTGCCCCTTATAGGAAATACATATATGTCTGAAGGCACACTAAAATAACATTTCTGATACTACTGTACATTAAAAGTCTTTACTGCACTATATGTGGCCAATTGGTGATTCTTACCAACAATGTTATCCACAGCTGCTTACAGTTTGTTTAAGGGTCTTTTTTTAGATGTGAAATATTGTAGCTCACACATGGCAGAAAGACCTGAAAGTAAATTTAATCTGCAGTCTCCAATTTGAATTTAAGAGTGTTTAAACATTTCAAGGACCTAATGTGGTTTTATTAACCCAGACTTAATAAATCCCACACTGATTGTAACTTTATACAGTGCAAACCATTATAAATATGAGGGATGTTCCCACGATACATCCTAACCTCCAACGACTGCTGCAGTTCATGGTCAGCGCCTTTACCCTTAACCACTAAGGCACCCCGGTGGTTAAAAGGTCAGAGCAAGCTTCAAGTATTTTCTTATTGATTTTCATATCCTATGGAAATTAACAAAAACCAAAGGCAGCCTTGGATTGTTGAAAGATGGTAGACAAAAATGTAAATTATAAATGATTTGTAATTGCTAAAATAAATGTGCTTGTTAGTGGCACCAAAAACAGTACAAAAGACACACACATCCAATGGAGTGGGTCCTGGATCGAAGAAACATCTGGTACAGTAGAAAACAAGTCTGCACACCAAGCAGCTCCAGTTTACAGGGATTTTAATGCAGAGCAGAGTGGGGTTTGGAGCCTACGCCTCCTCAGACTTCTGATGAATGACAGAAAGTCACCATCTTAAATATCCACAGTGCCCAAGCCACATGCCACACCTGCTGCCCATATTCTTAATAAAAATAAACAAAGAAAATATATTAATGCACATGTGTACCCTGATATCGTACCAGGGCTGCTTCTGAAGAACGTATAAGGGGAAAATACCAGCATGTGCACATTTTATATCCCACATATCTAAATAATTTCAAAGTTATCTGGTTAAGTACTTGGTGTCCCCAGAGACTTTTCATAGGGTTGGCCACAGGAAATCTTGGGGTCTCACACCAAAACCAAAAGCCATAATTGAATTTTAGGAATTCATTTATGTTGTTTTAGTTGTCTACAGAGGCTAGCCGAACACTATGTCAATATGGAGCACTGATGAATCGTATACTGATGTATTTTAGTTTCTTATTTTGCAGTTAATATTACTATTTATGTATTGTGTATGGACCAATACCAGTACAGTTAACGTTTTGAGTTCCACAGCCATCCTGTTTTAATGTGTCATGTGTGTTTTCATGTTAGGTGATTGATTGTTCTTCAAATACGTTGTATGTCGTTTTCCTTAAAAAGACAAATATACAGCTTTAAATCTGAAAGAGTACTTTGATCGTAAGGAACAAAATATTTACTGGGAACAAGCCCTTCTCATATTTAGGGGTGTGCCATTGAATCCATTTTCATTCAGATATCATGAGATGATGGTTCAAGGGACCCCTTTGAAAATGCCTGTGCCAGTTTTTCCCTTGCCAAGATTTTGCCTAAATTAAAAGCGTTTTTTGCCCCTTATTCGATTACCTAGGCTGACATGGTTGGAACCAATGGATGCTTAGGTTGTCTAGTTTCACAAGACACCACTACCTTTGCGCTAGCTTAAAGGGCCAGTGTGTAATATTTGGCATGGTTTATTGTCAATCTGAATCTGAATCTGAATGTTCTACCCATTAATATGTTTATACAAGTGTATAATCGCTATAAAATAAAATTCATTTGGTTTTCGTAGCCTTATAATTATGCTTTTATATATATATATAGCAAGGGTCTTGCTTTAGAGA
>NC_065512.1:13749931-13780731 GCF_006386435.1 Epinephelus moara | reverse complement strand
TAGATAGACCTACTCCTGAAAAACTTGTGTCTGCGCAAGGCTTTTTGTCCCTACGAGGCCACTGTCATTTACCCGACGGGAGGGGTGAGCGAGTGAGCCCTGCAATCTAGAATTTGACCACTGATGTCACTGTTTTCAACCCATTTTACACACTGGCCCTTTAAAGAAATAGTGTGGCACAGTCTCTTAAAGACAGTGATGTTGGCGTCCAGTTATTTTTGCCACAGGGCAAAACCACTGGTACCAGTATGATCCTTTAATGCAAACCTCCAAAGAACACTGACAGGATAATAACAACACTATATTCCCCCTTGTAAACAGGATTCCCATTGGTGGCCACACACAAGCTAATGCCCAGATTTAGTGTGCCAAATTTATACAAAGATCAAGCTCAGCAGATTACAGCTGTCTGTGTTTCCGAGATGCATGTCAGAGGTTGTCATGGATGGTAATATTATGAAATAGTCACAATGAGGTTATAATTCACTGGCAGAGGTTGCAGTGCAGGGATTAATCTGGATGCTGATGTTACATAAATAGACATATCTATTTCCGCTTTAATTATGGACAGTTATATCACACAGTTATTATCACACATGTGTGATGACGGTTGTACTTAAACCAGTTGTTGGAACTGCAGTGTGGTGTGGTTAACTTGAAGACCTGAACAGCTGGATCTAAAGAGCTAGGCTAAAGCTGCGATTTCTTCAAAGTGCCTGGTTTAATACATAATAGGATTGAGGGATTTGGTTACAGAGAGTCCTGCTTTCCCTTTTGGTATTTTTGAATTTTGACTGTAGAGGGGCCATTTCACAGTGTCCATCCCTCCTGAAACCCTGCTGACAAGCAGCCAGAGCACTCAGCCTGAGTGTCTGCGCATGAGGGGGAGACAGCAGAGGATTCCCCGACAGTCTGTCTCTCTCTGAGGATAAAATGTGGCATGGCTACAGCTGCAAGGCTGAGTGATTCAACCAGTCAGCCAGAAAGGAACCGCGAAACCAACCGCCCTGCCCATCAGCTGCCATATTTGATTGAAGGAAAGCTGTACTGAATGTAGTCAATACCTCACCCAAAGCTCATCAGAATCCAGCTGTACTGTGTGAAGCCCTGATGCATCATTCCCATACATGTAATCTGTCTCATAATCAAAACGCACCGAACACAATTTATGGAGAAGAATACTAATCAGTGCCTTTCTGCAATATCATCTCAGGACAACAGCTATAAAAGTGCCTATTCACAATTTCTAATCAATTTTAATATCACACTGTGAAATTCCTAAAGGTTCACTGATCGTCTTTTAAAACAGCACCGTCTGCATTTCTTCACAGAGGTCATTTTCATACAGGATTTTAATCAGTTTGTTGAGACGGACCATTGCATTAAATGTCAACTGTGACTTCATTTCAAGAAAGCTCTAACTGGTTCAAAACAATGTGGCAAAAAAGGACTGATACATGTCTCCATATATTCTCCAGTCAGCTCACATGCATTGGCTCCTATAGAGCTAATACTCCTCTAGTATTCTTCATGTTCCCTTTTAAAACTCTTTACTCAAGTGAATCTTTGCGCCTGTAATCTACTTTCTACTTTGCAACATTTGCCATTTATACCTTCGTTACCAGTCTGCTCTAAATGTGGAGACTGAGTGTAGGAGGGGAGCGCCTGAGGAGCACCTCTTCAGCACATGCCAAGTTGCCAGCAGCCTGGAAGGAAAAGCAGCACTATCTGTCTTTTGACCACAATGCATTGAGAACAAGAGGCAGCTTCCAAAGACAAGCCCCGAACATATCTGGCAAGACTTTTTATACCGAAATCTAAAAAAGACAACAGTTAGGCTACATGATAAAGTGTGTGCTGTGCCTCCTGAAAAATACTGTGCTTCTAAAAACTAATCTTCTGGTCTTCACAAGCACATTGAAGTTTCATGTGCTGTGGGTGAAAATGTGGTTGGCTGGCTAATGTTGGCTATGTTAATCTTTGATGGTATGATAATAACATTATCTAAGTTAATGCAGAATGCGTGGGGTAGAGATCAAGAAATGGAGAGACCAGGAGACTGTTTATATCTTAACTGACCGATCGTAGGTTCCGCAAACCTTACTTAGCTTGCTAAGTTGGACAAAAGGTTACATGTATTATTAGATTTCTTGGCTTCAGGCTAGGGTTGCAATGGTGTGAGATTTTCACAGTCTCAGAAAATATCAGGGGTTCATGGTATCACAAAATTGTTATTATCATTATAAGTCAGAATGACCCTTAAAGGAATGAAAACAGAGGGGCTATTTTTGGTTAAACAAACTTTGTATTTCCACAATTGAAACTTTTAATGGAAGTTTGTGTCTCCTTCCTGAAAATAAAGGTTTCAATATCCTTGATAAGCAAACACAGTACAATAACTGTGAACTTTCATATCACAGTAGACCTTGAAACCGGTATACCACTGCAACCCTACTTCAGGCAATATAGCTTTAAGAAGGAGACAGCAAGGACTACAGTTTGGGATGGAAGGATATATTCACAGTTAACTGCTATAAATAAAGGCAAAACAACATGAATTGAGGCTCCCAGCAGAGACCAAGAATGACAAGACTATCAGCCAGCATTGCCAACATTGCACTGCCAGCTAACTGTCACCCCCCTCTGGAGATCAGTAATGTACTCTGTGTATTTATTACTGAATGCAAACCATGGTGCTGCCCTAATGTTAGTCTCTCTTTACTGTAAAGAATTTTGTTAGTTACTTTGGGGCGGCAAGTAGCCTAACAGAGATAATATAAATAAAGGAACGTTAGCCTTGATTCGGCTAACGATGATACGTATAATCTTCAAAAAATGTCAGCAACCAACCAACGTATCTGTCCTTTTCCAAATGTCTTTAAGGTTACCACAGACATAAGGAGGACTCTTCTTGAGCTAGCTGTACATTAGCTAGCTACTTAGCTACTGTTTTGCTAACATTGGCTTAGTTAAAATGTAACTATATATAATGTAATGTGTCCATGAAGCAGGCCCCAGGAAGTGCCCCGCGCCAATTTTTGTATTGGCCGAACAGCAGTACTGCAACTTCAAGGGTCTGTCACATGATGTCATCGGGCCCTGAAAGACTTTTTCCATAGACTTACATTGGGAAAGAGATGTCTGTAAATCAGTGGATGCATTTTTTTGAGCATCACAATCCCACAAAATGAAAATCGCTCCACTATTAGGATTTTAGTCATTCGGTCCGATAACATTTGAATAGTCTAGAGCTGCAAGATGAAATTATTTTCATCTCCTCCCGGGGGACCCCAAAGTGTTCCCAGGCCAGACCTGATATGTAATCCGTCCAGCATGTTCTGGGTCTGCCCTGGGGCCTCCTACCAGTGGGACGTGCCTGGAACACCCCCAGCAGGAGGCGTCCAGGATGCATCCTGATCAGATGCTGAACCACCTCAACTGACCCCTTTCAATGTGAAGGAGCAGCGGCTCTACTCCGAGCTCCCTCCAGATGTCCGAGCTCCTTACCCTATCTCTGAGGCTGATCCCAGCCACCCCACGGAGGATACGTATTTCGGCCGCTTGTATCCACAATCTCATTCTTTCGGCCACTACCCAGAGCTCATGACCATAGGTGAGGATTGGGACATAGATGGACCAGTAAAGTAACTTGTACTTTCATTAAATTATTAACAAGGTACGTTTTGACTTTTACGTGTGTTGGTTTTTCAAATGTTAATTTTCACTTTTACTTGAGTTATTTCTTGTGAGACTAATTGTACTTTTACCTGAGTATAGATTTTCACTACTCTGCCCAACACTGTTTGAATCCTGTCACCTTTCTGGTGCTCCTCACCTCAGGCAACTCTGACAATGGAGAGAATCCAGCCCCCATCCAGAAGCCTGGTACCACAGCCTCTGCCAGTATTAGATAGTCCTTATAAAATTAAGTCCTAAATGGGCAGATGTGTAGAATACGTTACTGAACATATGTTATTTAATACAACAAAAAAAGGTGTGATACGGTTTGAAGCAGCTGCTTGTGTTGTTTTTTTTTTTGTTCCAAGAGCTATACAAGTGGAAACTTCGTTTCCATGTGTGCATGTGCATGTTTTCTAGTACAAATAGCTTTCTAGTTGTAGAATGTGTGTGGGTGTATCACACAATAAAGACTCCTGACCTGGTGTCCTCTGCGGTGAAGCTGCGATGTAAGTACCGTAACCACAAGATCCTACTGTACAAACATTTACATGTACGGGTCAGAGCTGTTCCTACTGACGGAGTAAGATGCTATCTCCACACAGAATAAATCTCACACAGATGTCTGACTAACTACAGGACGAAATACTTCACAGTTTTGCACAAGGCATGACACTTTCGAGTAGTGCCACTCTCAGATGATGTATTCACCGTTTAGCTCGTGTGCACACAAACACACCTGTCCCTGAATTTGTAGTTTCTGGTGCTCCCGCAGTAGCTGATGTGTTGCCTGACTCACAGTGGGAAGAGCCACACAGACACAGAGGAGAGAGGATTAGCTCAGATTTAAGGGAATGAATTTTCATGATTTACAACCTTTCTGTAAGGGCTGTCACTGTATTGATTTTTACAACTCCAATGGTGACACTTGATAAAATGTTACTTTCATTTCGCGGGCGGAAATAGGAAAGGAAGAAGGATTCTTGTGGAGTTAAAGAGAGAGCTGTGGCTATTACACCTGCAGGCAGGCCATTGATGACTTTTTTGTCGCAGCAAAAGAACCCCCATCCTTCACACAAACACACACGCACACAGACTTTGATCCAGCTACAAAGAACAGCTTGAACAAGACTGTGATCTGCAACCCTGCAGGCATGACACAAAAGTCCATCTAAGGTTTGAACCTCGATACAATCGCAGTAACCCTCCAGAATTTCTCTTTATGAATCTTTCCTAATGCTATATAGTATCAAGGAAAGATAATCTACATTCTTTAGCAATGCAAGACAAAAGTATTTCATACAGGATCCTTGGACACCACTTCTGTCACAATGGAGGCAGCATCATGCTACTATCAGATTTTCATGAAAACATGCCTGGCTTTTTGAAAAGGAGCAGATGGGTTGAACTGATTTCCACCCAGATTTTATGTTCCCACACATCCTATGTGGACTTTCATTTGATTTTGTTATGCTATAATCCAAGATGCTATCTGTGCTTCATTTCTTACAGAATATGGGGTCTATGGTTCAGGATGGTTCTATATCGCTCCTTAGCCCTCTGTTCCAATTTTGTTTTGAGATGTTTGTTTGATAGATCTGGGGATCTCTGATTAATGACGGCTTTAGCCCAATTCCTCTCAAAGCCCCATTTACCATGTGATGAAATTGTTTGACATGATTATAAGGTGCTTTCTGATTATATATGATCATCTAAGTTATTGTATGACTGTCCCTTGGGAGGCTGTCATGAAGGAGGCGTTTGAACGCAAGAGATTGTGCTATGCTGACCTCATAACTGAGGCAGCAACTAGAGGCTGGAAAGCTGAGGTTCAACCGATCGAGGTGGGCTGAGGAGGCTTCATCGCTATATCCACCACTAGGCTCATCAAGGAAATCAGGATTTATGGGCAGGCCCAGAGGAAAATGGTCAAGGATCTGGCTGATACAGCTCAGAGGTGAAGTCAATGGCGATGGCTGAGGAGAAAGGATCCCGTCTGAGCCTGTGGTGGGCCTCCCTCAACAGAAGGTGTCTTTTGATAAAGGCCGAAACACCCGATGATGTTGAGATGCACAACTGGTGATGTGTTGGGGGATGATTGCTGGGTGGTCACGGCCGAAACGCCTACGGTCTGGCATGAAGCGTGCTGATACTCCAGGGATTGTAACACCAAGTCCTAACTGATGAATCTGGCTTTTATTTGTATGTCCTACAGTTCTCCATCCAATACTTCAAAACTACAATTTCCAGGAAGTGGAAGTGCACAGGTGTGTTGCATACTGCCAGTGATTAGACTGAGATTGGTTACTTTTACCTGCCTGTCCACTGCTGATTGATGCATGCACTGATGAATGTCGAATAGACCGAAAGCTTGAGAATAAAGTGAAAAACTGCATAGATGTAAGGATACAAAAATCTTTTCTACCAGTTTCTTCCCACCCATCCAAACGTTTTGGTGTTTCCTGTTGCAATAAAACATGGCTCACTGCAGTTTGTAGTAGCACTTGTAGCAAAGACAGCTCAGAATTTACTTTGAGTGAGAAAACGTAAGGCTATAAAGAGGATTTGCAAATGAGCTGCTGATTTCACACCTCGAAATCATTCCGGAAGGTGTTTAAACTTTCACACGATGATGGCCTTAGAGTAAAAGTTATTGGGTCATAAAACGTTATTACAATTCAACCCAAGGGGTGCGTGAATGTCTGTGCCAAATTTTGTGACAATCAATCCCATAGTTGTCGAGACACTCAAAATCAAATTATTTTTTTCATTTGATTTGATCTCACTTGATTGCCAATAAAAACCCACTGAAATTTGTCTTGTACACTAGAGCGTCATGGTGGCGCTGGAGAAAATGTCAGGAGATCCACAAAGTCATTGGGAGTCTTCCTATGGGCTTCCTGGATATCTGTGCCAAATTTTATAGCAACTAGATATAGTTGAAGAATATTCGAGTATCTAAGTAACAAAAGTAATTGATCCACCGGCTTTTTTTTAAATCAACTTCCATGTGGTAATTTTACCATCTAATATTTGATATTCCTATTTTTTAAAAGAAGAGAAGATTCCCATATCTGTCCCTTACTTGCAATAAACTCCTGGCCTTACCCTGCGAAGGTCTCAGGACCAAAACATTGTATTCTGGTCCTTACACCTTCATCAGATAAAGCCAAAAAGCTCTACCTGAGCCAGGTCTAAGGATTTAAACATTGTATTTCTAAAGCAAGGTTTATTAAAAGTACAGGACAGCGTGCAAGAATTCTGTCTTCTCTTGCCGATAGACATTTTCTCCTGTACACCTGTCATCAAGAAACTGAAGGTGTGCATGAGCCTGCGCAGCCAAAATTCATTTATCCACTCTGATTTTTTTTTCTTTGCATTATAATAAAAGAAAATGTGATACATTTAAAAAACAATTAGAAATAATTACCCAGGCAAACTGTAAGCCTGTGGGTTGTGTTGGCTCTCTTACAGTTGTGGCCTTCCTACAGGAAACATGGTCTCATTAAAGGTACTTTACAAACTTTGGTCGAAGCCCACATAAGGAAAATACTTCCACAAGGCAGAAGAGGCTAATATGAATTGGCTAAATATATGCACTCCTAAACTGTGATAACAGAACGAGAGAAACAGATAACCAAGAGGACTGATAAGTGCACGATCTGCGCTGAGTTTACAAGTGATCCGCATCCAGTCACTGTTTGGATACCGAGTTCCTGAGGACTACTTGTTGCTTTACAAGCCCTCATCCCTCCACCGCTCATTTGCACATTACACTGCTCTTGAGGCAACAAGCACAAGTCTGCCATTTGTATTTGCATGGTGCTTGACATTTACACACTGGGAAAGCAATTAGGCCAGAACTAGGGTCATTAATGCAGTGAACAGGCTCTGATAGCTACTGCAATATGTATTCATGGAGAAATGACAATGATGCCGTCTACATTTCCACATACTGACATATCCTCTGAGGGTCTCGCACAGGAACAAAGATGAGAATCTGAATCCCCTGTTCCTTGCGCCTACTCTTCTTCTGTTTCTCTTTCATTTCTGCGGCTCAGTGGTGTAAACACACACTTATACTCACACTTGCTAACAAAAACATGCATGGTAAAAAAAAAAAAAAAAAAAAAAGTATAAAGGCCCACTCTTTGAACACACATTTTTCAAGCTGTTTCAAAGGAAAACAAGAGAATACAGGCAACAGCACTGGAGACGAGGAGACATCAACAGAGGCTCTGAGTGCTCGCAGTGAATACATCTTGCTGAGGCCAATTAAAGGTAAAAGATCAAAGGTTATAAAAACAAGTGACTGAATCAGTGAGTGGTAGTATCGGCTGATTTGAATAGTAGCTATTAGAAGGGTAAATAGGAAGCGTTACAGTCATCAGCGGTGAATCATTCAACTCTGCAGACCATTTTTAAACCTAACTTATTTCAAAATATACTCTGATGGACGTGGGTTGGTTGTTTCTTTGACAAGATAATGAACAATGCAAACAGCTTCAAGACATCACACAAAAACAACTGGCCTTGGTATTGGTTGCTAGGTGACAGTGGCACTGGGGTGCATCCCAAACAACGATTGTGGTCACGGCTTATGACTATGATTATTTGACTTACTACCTACCAAATTACAGCTGCTCCCAAAAAGTATTGTGGCAGTTTTTGGTTGGCAAAACTGATCATTTCCCTGCTGCAGTTAGAACCTGTGCAGACTGGTCACTGTTGATTACCTTGATGCTTAATGTGTCTAACTACAGCAGGGAAACTGATCATTTCCCTGCTGTAGTTAGACACATTAAGCATCAAGGTAATCAACAGTGACCAGTCTGCACAGGTTCTAACTTATAATTGTTCCAGTTACAGCTGCAGGTACCTTATCAGATGGTTTAGTGTGAGGGAAAGGCAGTAGGAGGAGATGGCAATGGTTAATGGCGTGACATCTAGGGGAGACGCTTTCCAAGATGCAGACCAACAAACAACAAAACCGGTTGTGTTTTGCCAACCCCTTTACAATGTTTTTACCAGAGTTTGTGGCACCCGACGTGCATTTTTTTTTACCAAACCAAACCTAACATAGTAGCATTTCCTAGTGTCGTTTGTGGCACTGAAACTGGGTGTTTTTTACAACACATCACAGCATGAAGTTGTCAGCTGTAAATGGATTGCACTTGTAGTCGTTCGACCACTGAAAGCTCTTTAACACTACCTGTCACATTCACCTGTTCACACAAACATTCACACAGTGGTGGCTGAGGCCAACATACAAGTTTTCAATCACAGTTTTAAACATTCAAACACACTCACACAACCTGGAGCAATTTGGGGTTCCGTGTCTTGCCATCGTGCATCTTGTTACCTTGACATGTAGACTGGAGGAGCCGGGGATCAAATCGCCAACCTTGCTATTAAGCCCTGTTTCCACCAAACACTTTCGCTATCGTAGTTTTGGAACTAGAAGTAACCCTTCAGACGTGGTACCTAGACCCTAGCATTTCCACCGCAAACAGTACTCTTAAATGTGGGCGTCCTCTATTGACCCATCAGCGGACCGCAGTGTTCACAGCTCCACCTTTTAGTACCAGATCTGTGTGCTAGGTACCCCAACAGAGGGGGGACCAAAATGGGGACAGGACGGAACAGTTCCATTGGTACCATCAACAACTTTTCACAGTGGAAACAGAAATAAAGTGTACCGAACTGAACCGCACCGTACTGCTTGTTGGAAACAGGACTTTGGTGGACGACCTGCTCTCCCTCCGATTCACAGCCACCTCTTGTGTTTGAGCCATGGTACCCTCTTGTAACACTAAACGTGAGCGTTCTAGGCCAAACATGATCTTTTCCATCCATGACCAAGTGTTTCTGGTGCCTTAACCTAACCACACCTTCACCAGAGCCTTGTTGAGAAATGTTAAGTTTGAACATAGCCGCTACAAAATAATGTACAAATGTAACGTGTTGGGTTGTTTTACTCCAGAAGTAAGTTAAACTTGATCAAGGGTTACTGTATGACCGATCTGTATATTATACAGGACAGTGAGTGTTATTTGAAAGTCTTATTCCTTCAATAACAACCTCTCATTGTCGTCATTGTCACCACTGAATTGCTTGAGGCCTAGTTGTTTCTCCTGTAGCAGCAGCAGGGCAGGCTTTAGGCCAATATCCACTTCAAATCCAAGCAACTTAGTGACAGCAGCTGTGAATGTTAATTTCAGTGACAGTGTTTTATTTTGTTGAGCTCCTGACAGAAAGTAATTAGCAAATGTGCCACTCAAAATAAAAAATGTGTTATTTTCTCTCCCAGGCTACTATTGGCTGGAGAATATAAAGACATATTCTTCACATCGCTTCACCGAGATTAAAAGTAATTGCTGAAAAGGCCTTTTGGTGTTGACTTTAAATATTTTCAGATGGCCTTCAGAAGCAGGTTATTCTAATCTTTTATTGGTTTGTTATTTATTAATTCACGATTGAAAGCTCTTGACTCAAAAATACAAGGTAATCATTTTCGATTACCACGCAGCATGAGTGGTATTAAAATATGATTACTTGTGGTAATGAAATACATAATCAAAACCACAATTTAGCTTAATTTGGAACATCTTATTCGGTATCTAACAATTCAAGCACTTAGTGTAGAGAATGAGGAGCAGGTGGAGGTATTAACAGGAGGTCTGTTGGTAAACCACAGCACTCATGGATAGATTAGGACTCCCTTGTCTATTAAAAAGCTTATTACAAGGCCATGGAGATCACAAATACTAGGTTTTCTTTAAACTGCTGTTAATAAATGAATATTTCTGTGCGTTTGTGTGAGATTCAAAAGGGCTTTTGGTTTTGTTGGATGATGTGTTTTTGTGTTGCTCAAAATGGTGAATGCTTTTAGCAGAAGGACCGACTGACAAATGGGGGCAACACGCAGAGGTTGCCTGCATGCTACACTGATTATATTGACCACAGCAGGGTATTCCCTGCCAAACACACCTCTGAGTTCCCTCTCTCTTTTTCCCCTCCATACTCTCCTTCTCCCAACCAGTCGATGCTGTATTTGTATTCTTTCCAGTCTCCTGCTTTCCCATTATCTGTCAGCAGCACATAATTTATAGCTTTCTCCACAGCTTCCATACCAAACCGACAAACCCCTGTTTTGTGTGTTTTTGGCCACTCCATTTTAATAGAGATGTAAGGATTATCCCAGATGGATGGGGGAGATTCAGCGTAAGCTCTAGCTGACAGATCAATAGTTGGCTGATGGCCACCGTGGTGGAAAGTCGGCCCACTCACGGAGGAGAAATACAGCTGGAACATGCTTATATGAAGATACAGATAAACAACTTCAAGGATGCAGAAAAGGGATTTCTGGGATGTCCACATGTGCTTACGGAAGCTCTCAGCACACGTCTATAACTGTGGAACTGTACAGTACAGCACTAGGAGGTAAAGGACATTGTGTAGCACTGAGGTGGGGCCATCACCAGAGCAATGCCTTAAAACTACAGCAAAGAATTTGATAGCAAAAGCTGGCAGACAGTTCTATAAAAACAGTATATGAACAGCTTGTCACTTGAGAAATATGTTTTCATTTCCAGGTTTTATTTGTGCACCACGTATTTCCTGGTTACATATATGCGACACTGTCCCAATGCACACACGTTGAAGTTGTGTGCAAGTATATTAGACACTTACAGTATGCTTCAGGTTAGAGCAGAATCACAACCCAAGAATTGGTTGATTGGTCTGAAATTATGACACCAGAAGAGGGGATTAGGAGGACTTATTTCGGTCATAGATACTTAAGGATTTGACAGTTTATAGCAAATAGACAGACAAATATGTGGACATCCCAGAAATCCCTTTTATGCATCGTTGAAGTTGTTTATCTGTTGGCAGACAAAGCCAACGGTCAGTTGTTGGTAAGTGTCAGTCACCATAGTTGATGTGGTGTGTCCTGCACTGTTGCCCATCATCCCCCATCTTCTAATTTTTTTTTTGCCAAATCAGCATGTTAAATTGGCGGTGGCGGCCATCAGCGAATTAATCACTCTGATTGGCAGTTCAGCTCAGCGCACAAGAAGAGAAACAGAAGTGAGGAAAGTAAACAAATACCTGTTGTCAAAAGGGAGTGAGGTCAAAACAAAGGTGTTACGTAAGGTAAGATTATTTTTCTTTAGCCACTGAGCTCATACGCAGACACGTTCTGTGATAGTTTGTGTTATTGTTCACTGGCCAGTTTCCCCTCTTGAATGGCGAATACAGACTACCGCCGTCTGTTGGTGTGGGGAGTTACTTCCTCTCATGCAGGTGGAAAACATACAGGCCGGCTGGCCATCGGCTGTAGTCTTTGGGGTGTGTTCATGTGCAACTTGTGGCCGAGACATGGCAAAGTCAGGGGACTGAACAGGGGGCCTTCATCAACACTAGTTCTACGAAGTCGGTTTGGTGTGTCTGGGCCTTTAAAGAAAAGGTTTTGCTGGGAGAATGATTCCCCCCTTACGCACACATACATAGAAATTAAATTTTAGTTAAATCAGCAATTAGCTATTTGCATCAAGAAATGCTTTAGCATCAGAGAATCAGCAGAGTAGTTTTGGAAAAAGGTGGTTATAAAGTATGATTGAATGATATGAGTCAGCTGGTCGTCAAAAGGCGAACAAGTGATCCACTGATAGTGAAGCACCAATGAAGCAGCTGATGCCAATCAGCTAATGCATGCATGACTTTAGTGCTCTGCCTGAACTCAGTGCTCCCATACTACACATATCCAACAGAACTAAGGGAGCTTTGCTGGAATCTCACTAAAATCCATGTACAATACGTTTTAAAGTCTGGGTTGTTATTCAATATGGAAAAGTATGGAATTTGATTTTAGTGATTACTAGGTCTGGATAAGTATGGAAAAAATAAAAGAGAGTATGGACAGATATTTGTGTTTCCAGACTTTTACCCTTATTCTAATTTTCAAAATACAAAATTCCTAATTTCTAAAAATAAATTGCTAATACAAGCAGTGTTTTCCAAGGTGTTCGGAGCAAGCAGCGAGCTTAGCAAAAATAATTGCCCATGTGTGAGAGTCGGGCCAGAGCGAGCCTGATGTCGTTGAAAGCAAGGCAAGAAGTATGGTGTGCAAATGAAGACATACTCCCACACGGAGCTGCCTCTACGGCTCTACATCATAGTCTGCAAAACAGCTCTTTCCCAAGTGCCTTATAACTGAACCAAATCCGGACATGTGTGACCAAATTAGTGTGACAGAATATGAATTGCATGTATACATAGCATCACGAATAACCAAATATGAAGCTTGTCTGAGCATTTATGAGTTATGCAGTGATGTAGTTATCAGAAAAATAAACTATAAAATAAAAGTCCATCTTTTCTGCGTGAGGAAACCTTTATGGCTGAGTTCATCTTTGTTTCTATGAACACAGTGAATAAACAAGGCTGTGAAAACTAAATTATTTCAAGCCCCACTCCGCTCAAAAATGTGTTTTCTTTATGTTTATGTCCCCTCAAAAGAATGACCTTGACTGTAGTGACTTGTATCTGTGCACAGTTTGTCACTAGAGAAGTTCTTTCACATTCCTCAGCACTTCCCTTTAAAGCTGAGGTTCAAACATGCCGTGGGTAACCTAGATTTGTTACATCAAAGATACAAAAGCCAATCCCCGTCTTATACGGGAAACACATATCAATCAATGGAGGAGCAGATTTTGACACAACACCGGCAAAGAAACCTGAGAGAGTTTGCATTAACATAGTTTACGTTTCAACAGCAAACATGGTAGAGTGTGAACTTTTCATAGCAGATCATAGCAGATATTACTGTATGTTTAGAAACCACTGATGCTGTGTCAGCAAATGCCAATTAGCATGCAAGCTAAAAAGCTAACAAACAACATGAATAAAAGATGCTAACTACAGTTAACATCCTGATACGCTAACTAGTCGCTGATCTTGGTTCAAAACAGACTCCTCATCTGAGTGTCTGACCGAGGTTCAAACATACATGGCTGAATCTTTCCGATGCTCCCTCTCACGCTAATGCTAGCCATCTTAATGCACAATGCTCTTCTGCTGGTCAACCTGGCAGCCTGACCTGACCCAATGGTGTCCAGACAACAGCCTACTCCTGAACGTCAGCAAAACTAAGGAGACGATAGTGGACTTTGGGACGAAGCTAGGAACTATGCTTCCCTTAATATCAATAGGTCCTAGGTGGAGAGGGAGGATAGCTTCAAATACCTTGGTGTCGACATCACTGGGAGCCTGACCTGGGCTCAAAATACTCAAATACTGAATAAATACTGAGAAGTGTCCACTCCCAGACAGCACCGAACACGACCACAAGGCCCTGCAAAGAGTGGTTTGTTCAACTGAGCACACTCTAGGCGCTACTATACCCTGCATAAAGGATGTTTATACCAAACACTGCCAAAAAAAGGCTAGGAGAATCATTAAAGATCCCAGCAACCCGGATAACTGCCTTTTCATGCTGCTGAGGTCGGGAAGAAGGTACCGGTTACACCAGGCTCAGACGGATCTCCTATCGTCAAACCTTAAGGAGACTGGATGATGACCCTGCCATATCCTAAACACTGACATTTATTATTTATTACCACTATTAAATATTAGGGATGAGGGGAAAAAAATCGATACAGCATAGTATCGTGATATTTTAGCGTGGCAATATCATATCGTCACACAGTGCCAATAGTCGATTTTTTTCATTATATTAATTATTAATATTACAAATACAAATTAAACTTAAGGTAGCCTATAAAATTAATGTAAGTAATTGATTTTTTTAGTCCACTTTCCTTTGGGACATAATTTACAGTTGGAAAAAAAGGTAATAAATCACAATATATTGCAATATATTTTATCGCGATACTCTACTTATCGTGATAATATCGTATTGTGGATCCTCTGATGATTCCCACCCCTACTAAATACTGAAGGAACCGACAACTATTCCTTTTACTAAAACCATATTTATGATTTCCTGTAACAAATAAATTGAATTGAATTGAATTGTCTGGCATTTATTTGGCAACTTAACAGCTACATTGTCCGAATGTAACATACATTTTAACAGTTGGATTTTAAAACCATTTATTTACATGATAAATATCTCGCTATTTGTACTCAGATGTCACATATGATCTTAAAATTCTACCAAGACGTCTGAAAAGTACGGGACCATGTAAAAGCCTTTCACCCACTGGTGCACAACTTGGCAGGTGGATGGTGACATTCTGGACTTTGAGTGTTAAAAGACTTTCCCTGATCCATTATGTATCCCCAGGTATTCCTCTCGGCGAACTCAGCCGCTCCGCTGCTATGCTGCATATCATAAATATGTGTCATGTAAACCAGTGATTCAGAAAACAGCTGCACTTGCCGACTCTTAATTGCCTTAAATAAACAGGGGAATAGCAGAGTGATTGAGGAGCAAGGGGAGCGGTGACATTAATAGACCTTAAGCTGTTGACCTGGAAAGAGATAGAGGACAAATCAGCTGTGTTGTGTATTTATGATTTATTGTTCAGAGAGGCATAATTCCCATGAGTATAGCCAAACACACTGTGGGGGGACTCCCTGTTTTGAGCTGGGTGACTCACTGCTGTGATGCACAACTCTTGCTTCCTCTGGCACATCCCAAACGACAACTCCACTCTGAACTAACATGATTCTGCCAAATAACAATACCCTGCCAATGTGTGTTTTCCGACCTGTAACATTTTTTAATAAGCCGAGAGAGTCCATCCATTACTAAGCCATTAATAACCACAGTGATATTAAATGGCTGAAGGACTGGTGTGTCTATTCTTAGCTCCTCTTGGCCCCGACCAACAGTTCACCAGTTCAGCTTTGACGCCTACCTCCGACCTTGTTGTTCATTAATGCATGAAGCTGCTCTCCCTCCAGCCCTTATGGCCGCCACCCTTCTTGACACTAACACTGCATTAAAGGCAGGAGAGAGCACCGCTTTGGAAATAATGAGGTCCCCCCCACCTCGACTCGGAGCCCGACACTCCTCTGGAGGCGAAATCATCTGAGTAATTACTATAGGTACCGCAGATCTGTGGGACTGGGACGATATAATGGTGGGCACCCTTCTCTGCTTCTGCTCTTATTGTGTTTTATGTTTGGCTGTGAGTTTGTTTGAGTGGTTTAAGACACCAACAGGAAGTTTTTAGGAGCACAGTTCATAACGAATAACATTTAAGTAAGTTTTAATCCCTAAATGATGACACAAGAGACACCTATTTTCTGCTCATTTCATTTACGGGTGCCACTTTTGTGCCACTTCAGCTACTTGTTATTTTCTCTTCCAGGCTAATGATGACTCTTCTTCATATTTGTGAGGAGACGGCAATCAAGACAATGTTTGAATAATGATTCACCTTCCTTCCTTGTCGAAACAGTTGCTGCAAACGTTTGAGTAGTTTTCAAACGTGAGATTACCAGTAATTCACATCTAAATGCCAGAGACATTTGCATTAAGAGGGGCAGGCCAGGGGTGCTCCTGACAACCCACCTTGAGTGTTTCTTCTTCCATGAAACTGTGAAAGAGATCATTTTCATTCATGGCACAACTGTAATCAACACCAATAAAACATGCTCACACAAAGCCATCTGTTGGGCAACGAAGCTGCATTTGGCCTTAATGCACATGTGAACACATGAACACACGTGTGATTGTACACACTTGTGAAGAGGCGCCACAGTTCTGTTGATGCCCGTGTATTTAAATTTCTGATGCCTTTACGCAAATGTATAGCCACAATAACGTTTTTCATATTTGAATTTAAGCCCAGTTTAGACAAAAGATTCTCGATGAGACAAGTTAAAACAGGCAACTACTTGCAATGCGCCGTTCTGCAACGTTCTAAAAACCTGCTGGTTCTCACTAATGCAACTAGATGAGATGGTGTATCATCTCTATGCAACAACCCTCTCTACTTCTGTTAAGATTTTCAGCTTTTCAGGTTTATTTTGTGGCTGAATATAATTTGTAGCTTCTTAAAATATGAATGAGGACAGTGATAGTGACATACTGGCTACAGCTGCATTTGTAGTAGTGATGAAAGGGTGAAAAGCAGAAACAAAACGAGCATCAGGTGGACTGTATTCATGATAAATACGCCAAGATAATATTAAAAACCAGCGCCGATAAATCAGTCAATGAGAATGTGTGTGTTGGGGGGGGGGCATAAGCACCAACACCAGCACACATGATGACGGAAACAGAGGGCTCGGCAGGGACGGAGCAACTGCCCGCAGGAAGCGAACACATCGTCTGCAGCTGTTTTGATTTGACTTCATTACAAGCCGATTGACTGTTGAAACAGGTGACATGCTTTAGTTCTAAAAGCAGCCGCCAACCAGCTGAGTTGCAGGTGACACCATCAGCCATCTCGAGTTGAGCTCAGACGGCCAGTTCACACCTCTGCAACTTTTCTCTGCAACACTCTAAAACGGTTTTGTCTTGTTGAAAGTCTTTGGTCTGAACTGGGCTTTACACTTCAATCTGTAGTTGGTAACTTTCATAAAAATAACTTATTGTGATACCTGCTGAAACTGCCACTTTATCCGCACGATGACTCACTCACTAGCTTCTTCCAGACATTCTATGTAGTTTTTTTTGTCATACTGGTACATTAGATGTTTGTATGCTGGGCCGCTTGGAGGTTGCTTCTGAGCCTGATGTGGCCCATGGGCCAGTAGATGAACAGGCCGGCAGTATGCTATTGGTTAATGGAATTATTTTAGGTGACTCACCAAAGTTGAACATGAAACAAAAGATAAGCGTGGATTTACTTTGCTGCAGTGATTTTATTGAAATGAACTGATTTCTCTGCTTATGACTGGGTAATTTAGAGGCCTACCCATCAGTGGTATTAACTATAGAAATGGAAGGGCCCATATAGATAGAGAAGATATAACATGGATGTACACCTACTTCAAATTGGCCTTTTTTTAAAAAATATCCTAATCTGTGATCCCACACTTAAAGGTCGTTTTAATATCAGGTGAAACTGAATTTTCCACCCATGAAATGCCAGGTCTCTTGCAAGACACCTTAAGATGAAAGCAAAGGAGCAGAGGGCGTCCATGGTAGGATGTCCCTAACAGGCTGAACATTTGAGAGCAGCATTAGAAAAACGGCCGAAGAGGTTGAAGATGAATAAGAATGTTGGGGGGAAAATATCAAAAACCCAAACCCGGGGGACTCGTGGCTTCTCAAAGGACTCTCTTGGTTTCACACCACTGACTCCTGAATAAGCCGCTCTTTTCTATTCTTCCCTGCACACAGCCGCCACGCGCTTTCATTTACATACTGATGCAAACTGAGGGAGCCCTCACACCAAGCTCCTCGGAGCTTTCATACGTTCTGAATTGGGCACTACAGGAAAGAGATGCCCTCAGTCGTCTGTGTTCATACCGCTGATGATACAGCCTCTAACAAGTGAATCTAAAGCCACTGTACTGCTCCAGATTGGTCCTCTCAAGGATTCCATTTCTAAAAGGGCCACTCAAGTGATGTGGCAAGTCAATTTGACAATCATGAAAGGTAGCACTAACAAGTGCAGACTCCTGATAAAGAAAGCCTGCAGTGAGAGACGCCAGTGAAGGGAGGGAACGGGGAAGTAGCTCTAAAGAAAACCAGCCGACCATGAAATGCCCAACCTTTACACTTGAGAGATGGTAGGAGACTGTATTAGCAGGACAGGAAAACAACAACAAAATCAGCACTGGGGAGTTGCATTCTCTGGCACCATCATTTCATCATGTGTAACAAAACTATACAATCCAACACTTCCTTGTTTGCTTTTTGGGGAGATTGAATATCACAGTCCCTACAGAATAATTAAGGTTTTTATGTTTTATCTCGTTTGAATTTGTCTGTTTTGGCGTAAAGACTTTTATTGCATTTACCCAGAGACAAGCACAAGTCCTGTTCCCGCTACCTCCTACAACAAGCTCTCCCCTTATTACATTTCAGAAGAAATGTCTGATCCAGGGAGCAGCCTGGAGGAGAAATTAGCTGGGAGTTTATTGGCTTAGATACAAAAGGAGCAGATTAAAAAAGGGGTGAGATGATTGAACTCCCCTTTATTCCATGGTGTGTCCTTTGTGCCGGGCTGCACAGTCACTTTGATGCTATCTCTGTCATTCGAGCCGCACGCTGCGCCTTAGGTGCCTCGCACAAAAGAATATGATGCACTACCAGAGGCCTTGAATGGGCTTTCCATCTATTTCCTCAAAGAGTGGCACTCTCCTTTTGATTTACCTCGTCTGTTTAAAAAATTGAGTGTCACTCATTATCAAAGCACGTCATCACGGTAAAAGCCTTAGTAATGTATTATTGTGAAAGAACAACTGACCGAGTGAATTCTGGTTAATAAAAATGACCAGGCTGCAGGGAAATGAGGACTTATCAAGAACGAGCACTTTTTCTCATAAAAACAGGTTGTTTTTTTTGCAGATTTTCCCTACATACTGTGCACCCCACCGGCTCACCAGCAACGCATTCTTCTGCATTAATATAACCTTCAAAGTAGTTTGTGAAAATGTGAGTGCACTATAATCAAATGCCCTTAATGGGTAGAAAAGGTCGACTGTTAGACCCTCGCTCGCGAAGGAACGGAGTGATAATGGGAGGAATGGTTGTACCTTGCTTACAGAGGAGCACAGAAGAGGCAGATAGAAGGAGGAGGAGGAGGAGGAGGATGAAGAACATCTTACAAGGCTGCCATTACCGGAGTAATTCACACACTAAGGAGCAGAAAGAGACCTTTGAGTGGGTGGCTGGGTAGTTGAGGTCTGATCAGAACCTCCATTAGCACAGAAATAAGCTGCAAATGGAGCAGGGGGGCTGTGTGAAGAGAGGAACAGGGCAAACTGTGCTGGAGGAACACATCACCCTGAACAGGCTCGTCAAGACCCACTTCACAGCACTTCTGCTCGTCCGGCAGACAAAATAACTGAAAAACACGTCACGATAAAAGTTCTCTGAAGTAACGTAATCACTATTACAAATACTGCTGCAGAAGCAGGGCTGTAGGTGAGCTTGAAAGCCACTTAGCAGCAGCATTTATTATCTGTAAAGCACGTCTGGCAATTAACACTTGGATGTGAGTTTTCACGACAACAATCAAGGCAGTACAGAGGTGCCAGACCACATGTTATCAACTACCAGACATCAAAACACTTCACAATTTGATAATGTAAAACGTGGCACATGATGGGAAACTAAAATACCATGTGCCAAACACAATCCTTGTGGACCAACAGCGATCACAAGTTGAATCTACAAACAAGAGATATAAAAGGTAGACAGTATAACACGGGTTGACAAATACTGCTAATATGTGATTTAATTTAAACGGAAATTTCGGTTTATTTCAACCTGTCTCCTATCGTCCTAAATTTGTTTCAAGTGACTAGTGACATAAAAATAATAGTTAGCATGTTAGCCGTTAGCCTAGATACAGCCGGGGCGCATAGTAGCGTAAGACCTGTTAAAACGTAAGTGAACGGGCAACCTTCAAGTGCAAAGTTAGTCCACTAAACAAGCTTTTTTTCCACAAAGACCGCCTCATATCATTAGGATAAATGTCAGAGAACATATAGAAAATGACATGTAAACGTGTTGTCTTACCTTACCGGTGTGCTGCCATGTTTGTTTACCATTTAGCTCTGCTTTCCAAAGCGCGGCCCACCCATAATCCCATAACGGGTGGGCCATGTTGAAACGGCCAGACATGAAATTAAACAATTTATTTATTCATTCTAACTATGCTGTCATTAAAGTGTGGTTATTTTAGCTGCAAAAACCACTTAGTTATGGTTAGAAAAATATCATTTTTTATTTGGAAGCCCAAAAGCTGTGGAAAAGCGGCAATAGGTAGCTAAAAAACCACACATTTAGCAGCACAAAAGCTGCTGTTGAAAGAATGTCAGGTAACTAAAAAGCACGCACATCCAAAGCATAAAAGCAGCTTGTAAAGCCCAATGTGTAGCTAAAAAACACCCACATTCAGGGGTACAAAAGCCAGTAAAAAAAAGCATCCACAGGTTTCTAAAAACACCCACTGTCAACATCAGAAGAGCTGCTAGTAAAGCAGCGACTGTTTGCGAAAAAGACCCAAGCTTAGCGGCCCCAAAACTCCCCAGAAAAGTGGCGACAAGTCACTTGAAAACACCTACTTTCGCGGCACAAAAGCCACTGGAAATGCGGCGACAGAAAAATTTTCCACATTCAACAACAACAAAAAGCAGCGAATGGTCACTAAAAAAAACACCCATGTACTGCTGCATAAAACCCACTGGAAAAGCGGTGAGGGGTCGATTAAAAAACATCCCTGTTCAATGGCACTAAAGCCGCAAGAGAAGTGGTGATGGGTTGCTAAAATCACAGAGATTCTGCAGCACAAAAGCTGCTCTAACAGTGGCCTGCTGGAGCCTGAAGCTTGGCAGCTGTCTTACCTTGGTGTCACGCCAGTCACCATCCCCTCCACCTCCAGATGACAAAGTCAGCTCATACGCAACATCACTTCAGAAACATTGATATGATACTGATATGATTCATATGAAAGACACAACTGTAACATATCCATGGTGTGCAGAAATGTACAATCTTCTCCTGGTGACTGGCCTGTGTGTGCCACATCTGGAGCTCTATAGTCAGATTTATGACTTATACAGCTGTAACTACTAATGTATGTGCTGGGCATTAATCCTAATACAGATCTAAATCAATTATCTGCACTAATTATGTTGAGGAAGCACTGAACTGCAGAGATTATCTGTACTGCATTTAAATAATATTGCTCCATATTCTTGGGTTTAAAATTGTTTCTAAACCATTTTAAACCTTTTCTCAGATCTATCCTTATCCTTGATCTATGGTTTTGCAAATTTTTAAATGTTGTCTTTTTGCCTTTGCTTTTATTGCCCTTCACAGTTGGTTAATAATAATAAAAACATGTTGTTTAAAGTGTGCATATCTTTAAAATTTAGGTCTGACAATTAGGCTTTGTATTTCTTGCTATGCTATCACACGTGCTGAAGTGTGTGTTTGCAAGCGAAAAAGATTGAGTGTAATCAACGCATCGTGCAAATTATACTGTCCAGTGTGTTATGTGGTATAAAAAGCACCCATAGAATATATTAATTCATAATCCCTACTGTGCCATTCCTTAACTACATCCATAGGATTCTAGGTCAATCCTCCTAAAATGAATTTCATTTCCTGGCTTAAGTCAAGCAGTGATTAAGTATGAGAGAATTCCAGTGGAATACCGGTGCATTGTACTGTAAGAGAAGTAGCCCCTCTAAACCTCCAAGGTAATAAAATGAAGAATAAGATGGCAATCCCTGCTCTGCGCTCTGAGGATTAGGAACATGAGGACAGAGGGAAGAGGAGACAGTGATTCTGATGGATACTCCTGTCTGGGAGAGGAGCAGCACTCCCAATGTTCTTCCTGCTGATTGATTTGAATGACTGGGAGAGGACAGAGTGGAGGAGTGAGACGAGAAGCACTATCTGTGCCGGGCAAGGTCTTATCACCCCCTTGGCTGTCTAGCCCGCAGAGGCCTAGTTTATTCTGAAGAGAGTTAGTCAATAACAGTGGGTGACTACAGAGTGAAAAAGAATGGCTGCTCTGATGTCCTACCTCTGGTCAACAACAGCGCTGCATTTCAGACACTTGGGGACCTATAATGCTCGTTTTCAGGTTCATACATACATACGTGCTTTGGGTTTATAATAGAACATGTTTACATGCTTTGATGATCACAAAACATTTTATTTTCCTCATACTGTCTGTGCTGGAGCACCTGTATTCACGCTCTGTCTGAGACGCTCCGTTTTAGATTGTTTGCCTGACGTTAGCATGTAGCTACATATAGCAGTGTACCAGCAGCCTGGGAACGACTGTACTAGAGTATAGCAGCACTTTTTACCATGAAAAGTCACCAATAAAAGCCTTTAAACACAGCCGGACATTTTCCAGCAGGAATATGATCCAAACTGCAGGGAAATTAACTACAAGATTACATTTCCCTGATGTTAGCATATAGCTACATATAGCAGTGTACTTGCAGCCTAGAAACGACTCTTAAGGTCCCAACATACTCGGGCGGAACGTACGCGGAGCGGACTCCACGGAGGTCTGTCCGGACTAAAAGCGGAGGTCTGCAAGCCCTGTGCTCCGCTCCGCACACCAGTGTCACACAAAAGACTGCTCGGCGTGTATTTTTCACATCGCGGGGATTTTTCATGGACATTTTTATAGGAAACTACAACGCGGAAGTGCACTCGACTATGGAAGCCCGAATGACTGTGGACATTCCTCGCGGAGTCCGCTCCGCTTATAGTACGCACGAGTCTGTGAGCACCTTTACGCATAAAAGCGGCACTTTTTACCATGAAAAGTCATTAGTAAAAGACTCTTAACATAACCAGATATGTTCCAGCAGGATTATGATCTAAAATAGGGAGAAATTGACATCGGCAACCATGTTTATGTTTCCCTGATGGTAGCATGTAGCTACATGTAGGAGTGTACTTGCAGCCTGGGAACGACTGTAACTGAGTATAGCAGCACATTTTCTGTGAAAACTCACTAATAAAAGCGTGTTAAAAGGATATGTTCCAGCAGGAATATGATCCGAAACTGGGGAGAAATTAACGAGAAGGGCAACCATGATAACATGTTTCCCTGATGCTAGCATACAGCTAAATGTACATTAGCTAGTACTATTAGCAGCTGGGGAATGACATTGACAGAGTATGGCAACATTTTCTCCTGTTAAAAATCACCAGTTAAAGTTTCTAAACACAATTGCACATGTTCCAGCGGGAAAAGCATTTGAAACTGAGGAGAAATTGACTACAAGGGCAACCAAGATTACAGGTTTTCCTGACGTTAGCATGTCACTAAATGTACGTTAGCAGCAGTGTACTGGCAGCTGGGGAATGACTGTAACGGAGTAAAGCAGCACTATCTCCCATTAATCACTAAGAAAAGCTTCTTCACATAACTGGAAATGTTCCAGCAGGAGTATGATCCAAAACTGGGTAATGTTAGAAATGTACAACATCAGCGTCGAAGATTACAGAATTTGCAACAGTTTTTACTATGGTATGACAACTGGACATCTTCCAGGAGGAATTCGATACAAAGTAGTGGAGAAATCAACAACATTGGCAACCAAGATTACAGGTTTCTCTGACGTTAGCATGTAGCTAAATGTACATTATCAGTGTACTGGCAGTCAGGGAATGACTTAATCAGAGTATAACTACATTTTCTCCATTTAGAAATAACCTATAAAAGCTTCTAAACACAATCTCACACTTTCCAGCGGGAATCTGGTCCAAAATCGGGGAGAAATTTACAAAATCAGCAACCAGGATTAAATGTTTCCCTGATTTTAGCATGTAGCATCATGCCTGTTAGCAGCGTACTCTCAGCTGATGAATAACTGAAACAGAGAATAGTGGCACTTTTATGGCAGCATGATAACGGGGCATGTTCCAGCAGGAATATGACCAGAAATCATGAAGAAATAAACAACATTGCCAACCATGATTATATTTTCCAGATGTTAGCATGTAGCTACATGTAGCTGTGTACCTGCAGCCTGGAAACAACTGTAACAAAGTATAGCAGCACCTTTTACCATGAAAAGTCACCAATAAAAGCCTTTAAACACAGCTGGACATGTTCCAGAAGGAATGTGATCCAGCTTGGGGAGAAATTGACTACACGGGCAACCAAGATTACATGTTTCTCTGACGTTAGCATGTCGCTAAATGTACATTAGCAGTGTACTGGCAGCTGGGGAATGACTATGCTACGAAATACAAACTTTTGTATTCAGAAGCCTGGGGTTTTTGAGACTTTGTTTATATGATGCTAAACATATTTGTCACAGTATATCTCTGCATAGCATACATCTATTTCATTCTTATACACTAACAGACATAATACTACTCTCTAATAGCACGAACGCAGATCCCCTGTGAGAAAGCAAAATATGAGTTCGTCCTGAATTATGTCACCTGATGTAAATGGTTTCTTTTTGCATCTGGGATGAAAACTCTTGGGGCATTTAACCTGATGAATAGAAATCTGTATGCATGGATTTCCTTAATAGGATCCCTAACCTTCAGTGAAATGCAATTATCCTGTTGCAAACGTGGTAAATATCCTTGTCGTGTTGTTGAATCCATATCTACATCTATATTTGAATCTCTATTATATTTTATATATACAACACACATAATACAGATACAAACACACCTTAAATCGGGACACGTATTTAACATAATGCATTGTGATTGTGTGTGATGCAGTCCTTTGTGTGCCCTTATGTACCAACATAATAAAGTACATTATCAAGACATGCTCATTTATTTGACAATAGAACAGAAGAGCCTGCTTACTGATGTGTACAGATGGCCCTCCCCGTTCATGGCGATGTATAACCCTGTCTTCACGGACTGAATGGCGACAACTCTGAGGCCCACAGGAATAAGGTTGAACAAAGCTGAAAGACACACACATGAACAGGCAAACACACACATACATAAAAACATCACCAAACATCATTACCATAGACGGCTCTAACCATTAGGCAAACTCTAAATACACTGAAACATTATCGTGCAATTCATCATCCAGATGCGAGCTGCCTGTCATTACTGCTTCACAAAGCATAGATAATACAATTGCTAGCTGTTGCATTGAGGTAATCTCTGAAGATGAATTGCAGCATGGCTGGCGAACGTGACTAGCCTAGCATAGCCACGGCCACCCAGAGCTACCTGAGAAGTAGCTGTAATTGGGGCCACCACTGGTGCGTGGCAGATCTAATAGGCCTTTTGTTGTTGTAGCAGACTCCTTGGGCCTGGTGGGTAATGGCTATTGTTTGTACTGGTGAGAAAAAAACAGGACTTTGACATTATGTGCGTGTATATGGGAGACTTAAAGGTGCATTATGGCCTCTGCTGAACCTGTGAGTAATTGGTATTGGCAGGTTTTGAGACAGAAGCTGAGAGAAGTACTGCATGACCACTGGGTTTTTGGTGGCTTTTGGCCAATTCTGAAAATGTCAGATTTAATGTGGAGCAGTCGGTGCCAACTTGATTTGATCTTGTGGTTTTAATGATATGACCCATCTCTTGTGCACACTATATGTATTGCCTGCTGTTTCAATAAGTCCCCTCAGCCTATCAGATGTGACATGTGCCACATCTCCTCATGCTGACAGGAGTTAAGTGACACAATGTGGAGTGTCAGGCTAGCGTTAGCACCAAGCACTGGAATCAAATTAACCACCTAGCCTGGAGCGCCAGAGGAGCAGTGCCAGAACAAGCTAATAATACCCTTTTCTCCCTGTTAAGCCTACTGTTTCCTGGTCCACTTTCCCTCTCAGAGAGGAGGGTAAGTCTGTGTGATATTATAGCTGCCATTTAAGGAGACAGTTTTGCTCCAAAGGCTGAAAAATGAGGGGAGGCATTAGCTTGAAGGTTAGAGAAACGTGACAGGTAGATTGCCGGTTCATTTTCTGCACCTGAGAGATAAATCTAGCTCAGGAAGTGAGGAAGGCTCTTTCCAGAAATAAAACCTTTGTGTTCAAGGAAGTTATACAGATTTTAAAGGAGCTGTATGGGACATTCAGAGCATATCTATGATTGAGAGTGTAACTGTGATTGCCTGCACATGGTTCTCAATATGGAGGTGGCTGAGCTGTCGACTAGCAGCCTATGGCAACAACAACAGTGCTGACAGAGGTAACAGTGTTAACCTGGATGGGAATCAGAGTGCAGGCCCCCAGGATGTGCACCAGGCTTTGAAGCCAATTTTCATAGTGGCCAAACAGTGGAATTAGAACTTCAGAGTCTGTTATGTGATGCTTTTGGGCCAAAAAAGACTTTTCCCCATAGACTTACATTGGAAAAAAGATGCCTGCATATCAGTGGATACATTTTTTTGAGCACCACAACCCCTGCAAAATGACTCATTGTACTATCAGAATTGAATCCATTCAGTTTGATGGCATTTTGAAAGTTTGAAGAGTCGCACAATTTAAGATCATGGAGCATTATACCAAAAGAAGCTGGCTTGGCCGGCAGAAGTCTCTAGCATTCTTGCTCTATGGGCCTAATGATGCAGAAGCAGTGCTGATCATCTGGGTAATTTTAGATGTGGCAGCAGTATGTTTTGGCTTCATGCACCACTGAGCAACTTTTATAGGAAAGAACGGGGTCCCATCTCCAGTGCTGTGTCTAGTTATTTTCATACATCCATGCTGGACGGTTACCTTTCCGCACCATGCTTTTCTACGACTAGGACTGCAACTTATGATTACTTTCATTGTCGACTAATCTGTCAATTATTTCTTCGATTAGTCAACTAATCATTTTATCTAAAAATGTGTTAAAATGTTGAAAAATGTCAGTCTGTCTCTCCCAAACCCCAAAATTATATCATCTTGTTTCGTACTCACGCCAAAGGGATTTAGTTCACTGTCACGGGAGAGTGTGTAAAGCTGGCAATATTTGAATGCAAGAAGCTGCAGTAAGAGTATTTTTGGGGTAAATTTCTAGTACTTTTCTATGAAAACTGACTCAAACCGTTTAGTCGACTACTAAAATAGTCACTGATTATTTTAATAGTCGATTAGTCATCGATTAGTCGACTAATCGTTGCAGCCCTATCTACGACTGTGGGTCGGGACGAGGTTTTAAGCAGTAACCGCCATATGAGCACAGCGCAGAGCGGTGGCTATTAGCTAGCCAGTGGGAACATGCACGCGCGGCCAGACCGGCTCTTATTACAACCTACACAGAGGTAGCATGACTTCATCTCTGCTTAGGAAGCCTCCACTATATCTTTACATTGCAAATAGTGTTTGCTGCTATATTAATGTTCTGAATGTCGTATACAGCACCTCTAAAAGGTCCAGTGTGTAGGATTTGGTGGCATCTAGCAGACTTGAAACTCTGTGTGCAAAGCGTATAGGAGATCTATGGTGGCCAATTCAAAAGGCAAAATAAAATGTGAATGGCCCTATCTAGAGTCAGTGATTGGTTTGTCCATTCTGGAATTCTGCAGAATAACATGGCAGACTTTGTGGCAGAGGACCTGCTCCATATGTAGATATAAACAGCTCATTCTAAGGTGACGAAAACACGATTCTTGATTTCAAGTGATTATAACCTGATAAAAACATAGTGCTTAATATTATAGACCATTTCTACTAATAGATGCCCCTAATTTCTACACACTGGACCTTTAAGAACACGTAACTAGATACGTCTTGACAACTATCAGATGTTTGCTCTAGAAGGCTGACAAACACTGTCAAGGTACTCACAGGAATTACTGCTGTCATCCTTGGTCCCATCAAGAGAGCCATCGGGGTTCATTTGCAAGTAGTATCCCTGCCTGCAATATAACCTGGTCACTATACCCTTGAGCTGGGGATCTGCAGGAGAGAAAGAGGGAGACAGAACAGGAGGGGGGGAACATTAGCAATCAGCAAATGATGCAAAGCTTGTTACCAGGACTGCTACACCAAACCAAATTCAAGAAATATGCTTTCATATAGCGAATATATTGTACTATGTTGTTTTCAGAGGGTTTTAACTACCGTGAAACACCAGGCAGAACTATTTCACAGCACTCCTGTGTACGTTCACAGGCAAATCCCACAGCCAACTTTCTGGGCACATAAGCCCTGCCCTGCTCAGAGATAGGCCATCCAATTATAGGCAGCAGAATTAATCTGTGGTCGCCTGACTCCCATAATGAACCCAACAGCACCCTCTCTGGGTCCTTAGTGTGTAGGATGTGAGAGCGTCCCTTCCAGCTGACCCAACCGGGGAATTAGCCACATATCTACTGTAAATAAATCACTGTTGCGGTTAAATTGCCCAGCGCCACTGCAAACTGAACCAGTCATGCTGCAATTCAGCTGGCAAAAGTGAAAATGTAAAAAGTAAAGGAATGGGAAACTTAAAAGGATATATTTTAATAAACCAGAATGTGGCTGCACATTTGGGATGTCTCTGGGAAAGTATTGCTTGTGCTCAAGCCGTGCAACAATATTTCTTCATCTGGTGTGTGTGAGTGTGTGTGCGTTGGGTGTGTACATGGACAACCACTGGGGTCATATAGCATCAACATTAGTCTTATTGTAGAGACAGCCATCACACCGGATTTCATTCTAAGAAAGCCCTGGGGAAGTGAACAATCAACTTCACCTGAGCCTAAACCATGCTCCTTGCAAGCAACTGTATGTGTGTGAGTGTGTGTGTGTGAGTGTGTGTGTGTGTGTGTGCATGTGTGTGTGGGTGTGAGAGAGAGAGACAAAGAGAGAAAATGAGAGATATATAGAGAGGGAGCATAGCCACAGAGGAGAACTCAAGAGGTCTTGCTGAGGGCAGAGAAAGGCTTTTTTTTTCCTGTTGGTGTACAGCTCAAGGCAGTCTCTTCTGAAATGCCTCTGCCGGGTGATGGCATTAGGGAGCTCTGAGACCTTTCCCTGCTGCCTGAGAAGGAGAGAAAATGCCTCTCTGCCGGTGTATCCCAGCTATAGCGCTACAACGGCATTCAACAGCGCCGCTTTGTTGCCTTACCAGAACAATGAAAAGGTGGCTAAAGCAGAATGTGACTGTCAGAGTGCCTCGGCTGCGCATTGAGCAGGCTGACAGGACGGTGACAGTATCTCTCTGGTTTACAATAATACTCAGTGCAGTCAAATCTTCGGCGAGAGAAAGATGTCACCGCGAGGCCGTCATCTTTTCTCTGTCTGCTGGGTGCTATCTGATGAACTTGAGTAACACAAAGAGGGATTCTCTCCATTATGAACAGGAGACAGCTGGTATTTCTGTATCGCCCAGACTCTGTTTCCTACCGTCAATTTCATGCCAGGGCTACAGCTACAAAAATGTTCATTACAATCATTGACAGCTTTACAGCTAACGACTTTTCAAGTGAACAAATTTCTAACGTTGGAATAAAATCATGAGCACTCCCAGATCTTGATTGTTTAGCATCAGGTGGTCACAAAACTCAGCCTGAGCTGTTTTATATAAGTCTTTTTCTTGTCTTGCCATTTCTGTTGTTTAATAATATGGTGAGTTTTTAGCCTTGGCTCACGCAAGTACTGAAGTTCAGTGATGTGGACACTGTCTGCAACCAATAGGTGCGCTCTCTTCAGCACCAAACAGGAAGCAGAAAACCGGGTAGACGGTAAACATGAAGGGGACTCCAGGGGGGCATAAGAGTGTTAACGAGTCTTGGGTCTCTTATACCGAGGCAAAGGAGGAGAAACGGGTACTTGTAGAGTGAACAAGAGTTTATGCTTAATTTGGCGTACATTTGATCTGCCAACTGGTATTTATTTTGAGAGAGGTCTTAAGTTTTGTAACTGTTCCCCTCTTATTCCTACTGTCTCCTCCCACTAAAAGAGCGCAGCTAACCAACAGAGGCTGGAAGTGAGCTGAGGCTAACAAAATAAAAAATGTTAAGTTTGTGCGCACATACAGTTTATTTTCATAGATAATCTTGATGCCGAATTACCAAGAGCACTGTCGACATATGACACCTTTTGTCTTATGTTTCTAGAGTTATGTGTTTTTGCAGACATGTAAGGAATTGTTTAAATGTCATATTTTTTAAAGGGAGTTTGGTGTAATATTTTCCACCAAGTGCACGTTGGGAAATAATCTCAAAAGGAATCTAGTTGCAAAATCTTGTAGTGTGTGACTTAAAACTCACATTGTCGTGTATGGTAAGCAAGCTGTATTTTTTGTTTGTTCATTCGTGCGGGTCGTGGGGTGCTGGAGCCTATCCCAGCTGACATTGGGTGAGAGGTAGCCTGGAAATCCAGACCCAAATCTAGAAAGATTTAGGGTCTGGCCATGAGTAATGAAAATAGCCCAACTCGAGGGGCAGCACCAAGCATGCATTTGTAAATATCACTGCACACAATTGAATAACACTACGACCAATCGGAACAATACACGGGGTGACGTATACGCTTAGCTACCAGCGGAGCTAACTGGTAGATTAGACTCTTGCCGTATC
>NC_065512.1:13702984-13749814 GCF_006386435.1 Epinephelus moara | reverse complement strand
ACAGACAACCATTCACACTCACATTCACACCTACGGACAATTTAGAGTCACCAGTTAACCTGCATGTCTTTGGACTGTGGGAGGAAGCTGGAGTACCTGGAGAAAACCCACGCTGACATGGGGAGAACATGGAAACTCTGTACAGAAGGGGTCCTCACCCTCGAATCAGGAACCCTCTTGCGGTGAGGCAACAAGGCCACCGTACTGCCCATATTTTTCGTCTGTTACTGAAATTTTAATAATTTTGAAAAGAAGCCCATTTAACTTCCTATCTCATACCTCTGACTTACTATAAAAATCGCCTTTTTTTAAATCATGACTGATTCATTTAATTCATTCATTTATACTGTTTTTCTTTTATGGCAGAGAGGGGCTTCCATAGTTAGTCTATAAAATGTCTGAAAATAACAAAGAGTACGACCATCACAAGTTTCCTGAGTTCAATACTACACACTGAAATGTCTTGTTTTATTCAACCAAAAGTCCAGAACCCAAAGATAATCATTTTATAACTATAAAAGAAAGAAACATGAGTAATCTCACATTAGAGAAGCTGGGACCGACAAATATTTTTCTGATTAATACCTTTAACAACTGCTGATTGACAGACATGTTACAATTTAGTTGGTAATTGTGAGTTTGTAATGACACAAAAATAGAAAACCAAAAGGGATACATCAGTTGACCTAGTGTAGATGTAGGTGCACATTGGGATGTCTCTGCATGTGCTCAAACTGTGCAACAATACTTTTAATTTTCTGTCAGTAGACTAACTGATTCATCTACTAAATGTTTCAAGATGTCTGTACTTCATATATCAGACACTTAATCTGCATCAAAGAGATGGTGCAAGCCACTGACAACCTATCAGAGTGGGAAAAAACAAGAATTCAAATGCACCTCTGCTTTTATTGTTTCACTGGCAACCTCTTCCTTTTAACTATTTCTTTCTCTTCCGTGGGAGATCGCAACAATGTACAGGACTGAATTCATTGATTAATAATGCTCTTGCAGTCACACACACCATATGGAGCCTATAACCTGAAAACCAGCGTATAATATAGGGCGAGGCAGGGAAACACGGTCACACACACAAACACACAAGCGTCACACAAACTATTTCACATGGATTTTTAATGACTGCACAATTCCCCTGAGCGAACACTCTGCCGCGGACACACAAAGTTGGCTAACCTGCGATCGATTAATGACTTTGATCAGCAGCATTTAAACAATATGTGGCGGTGTGATTGATTCTGAAGACTGATCCGTGGGGGGCAATCCGTAATAATTAAAACTGCATAACTGGTTGCTGGCTGTGTGAATACTCCCCGTGTTTGTGTATGTGTGTGTGTAGGTGAACTTGGCTCTGCCATCATGCTATAAATCATGTGATGTTGGCTGTGTTCCCTGGGGCGAGCCAGCCAGTATATCTAACACACACACACACACACACACAAACGGATTTCCCCTCCGGTTTCGACAGTATTTCAGAGCTGCAGCAGGAGTGAGCTGGAATCTGTTATATTTCGGCTAATTTATCAAAAGGGGAAACAACTAGATAGAAAAGATGTAGACCAAACTGGAGAAGTTTAAGTCATATATATATAGCTGGTGACATAATGGTATTCAGAGGAGTGTCTGAGTGAATACATCCTGGATTGCATCACGTCCTCGAGCACCCAGCGCATTATTTATGACTGACAGTTTCACATCAGACATTGGTGTATGCCAGTGCATACATTAGGGTGACATAATGGGTTCTGCAATTATTACAAAGCTGGCAAATCATTGATGCAATTCATGTTGAAGGTCAAACTTACTGATGGATGTTAGATTAAATGTTTCCGATGGATTCGAGGTAATTCATAGTCTTGCGAGCTGAGATTCATTGAACGGCCCGCAGAGACGCTCTCATTTATTGTGCATTGTTTATGAAATATTGAGCAAAGTGAGACAGTTTATCAAATCGAGACTGAGAGAACGAGAACTGTGACAAAGGGAATGTAAGAATAGAAATGTATGTAAAGATATGAAGGAGTGTTTTTTAGAATGATACAGCGTTTTCAGTTCGGTCAGACAGGCTTTGTGTGCGCTTTGGAAATGTCTCTGTGGGATCCCCAAAGTCGAAAAGGTCCTTGACTCATTCGCCTCTTTCTTCTGTTACTCATTGTCTTTTTGTCTCCGTTTCTATCTCCCTCTGTAACAGACCTAAACAACATCCAGGATCTGCTGCAGTCGGACTTTCCCGGTTGCACTGGTATTAGTTTTTACAACAGAAACACTGTAGATGCCATTTCTTTGTTTCTAGGGAAACAGAGTGGTGGTTTGGCAGCAGCAGGGGGTTTCCTTGGAAAACAACAAGCATCAAAACTGTTAGATCTCAAATCGGGTCGTTCTGCAGCAGAAGTCCTCTCTGCATATAAATTGAACTGTCACAGAAAGGTTGTGATTTTTTTTTTTCCTTTCTTTTCAAACGTGGCCTCCCTGCAGCTCCCCTTCCTGTCTTATTTTCTGTTGTGTCATTCCTCAGTCTGTGTGTGTGTGTGTGTGTGTGTGTGTGTGTGTGTGTGCGCAAAGACACATGTTCAGCTCTGTGTAAAGCAAACAGCACACAGTATAAGGACACACACACATGCATGCGGGCACAGCTGCAGCAGCAGTTGTAGACTGCTGTCAGCCCTGCCCTGCCTGACCCACTTTGGATGTTTCTGGAATAGGAGAAGGGCTTTTCCAGCCCGGCGAAGGAAAAACCCTTCCATGTTGCTTCTGTTGTCATGCAAAAGTAGATCAAGCAGAGGGAGGCTACCACGCCTTTTCCCATTCCTCTTCTATCAACAACATCTCCGACATCCCGACAATAACTCATCTGATGCAGACGGCTCTGAGAGACGACTGTTGACGCACTGCTGTGCGCCGTCAACATGCTCTGGAATAAACAGCCGCGTTGCAGGGGGAAAAGAAGCGTTGGAGATCATGTAATCTAATGGTCTGATCTATGTAACATGATCTAATGATCTATGGATCTAATCTAGTGAGATAATTAGAGCCAGAGCGGCGAGATTACGGGCGAGCCCCAGCTGGATGTGCCCACAGCTCACTTTACTGGGTTTGGGTGTAATAGGATTTACAACTCGCATCTAATCCCTTAAAATATCTGTGATCACTGGCTCTGCATCTGCTATCAAAATGCATGGATGACTTAGAATTAAAGCTGATATGACGGCGTTTCCCCGGCAGATTCCCCCAAGTGTTGGACGAGGACAGGAAACCACATCTGTGCATTCTAATGAAGCAGACACTTCATTTTTTTTTTAATTTTCTGCTGCTTATATAGGTCTACATGCACTCTGTTTCTATGCAGAACCTGTCGTAGTAACAGCATTTAAAAGATGAGGGCAATAACTATTGACTTTTGATACCTTTTCTTTGAATTCGACTGAAAAGCTCTGGCTCAAAAAACACAATTTATGTCAGTGCCAATCAATACGGCCCTGTAACAATAGCTAATCTAGTGTCTCACAGGATCAATACTCAAAGCCAAAGGGAATACTGGTGTTAGAGTACACTCTCAGACACCTCCAGCTCCTCACCCTGGCAGATCTCAGTGGGAATCTGAATGTGACTTCAATATATAATAACATGCTTGATGGTTAGACGGCTGCTCTGCTCTGTGCAGGATGAGCTGTCAAAGGGAAGTCTCTCTCACCTGGGAAATAAAGACAACTGTGTATGTCTGCCTGCGTTACCACAACACATGTGATCGCCGGTGCATTCGACTTTCACTCGCACACACACAAAAACTCCTTCCGGGGGCCAATATTAAATTAAGCACACCAAACAGGCCATTAGTCTTCCTAAGCTGTGTGCTCTTGTGATAATTCAGTGAATACGAGAGAGGAAGGAAAGTGTGTGAGAGAGGTGTGGCGAGGAGAGAAACAGCCGTATGTGCAGTATTTTCAAAGCAGGCCCCCCCCCTCCCTTTGACAACAAAGCCTGATATCACTCGGTAAAGATTTTCCTAATTCTCACGAGAGGGTGAAATTAATGGAGTATATTCCCATTAGGCCTCTAATCACAAATAACATAAAATTAAAGCAAGAGAAAACAGTTTGCCCTGTGTTCTGATTAGAGCTTCAAAAATGAGGACAAAACACCCATTTTTTAAAAGAGGCTTCCCCCCCTTTCATTTTCACTTCCAGCACGAGTGTTTCACATCTTGCAGACACAGTTCACCAACACTTGTGCCGGCACTGTTACTGTGTATTACCGTCACCACTCCGAGGCTCAGGGAGGCCCCTAAGTTGCTCTATAAAATGGCCGTTTGCAGGTGTGGTGCTGTCAAGTCATTTCAGGGTCGCCGGTGCAGATTAACTTAGCATCCACATGTCTGTCTGACTCACACACACACATCTGGGCCACATCCCAATTGTTTACATCCATAAAATGCTCAAATATACACCACACCAACAAAAGAAAAGAGCCTTGTGTGGGGTTTTTTCCTACTGCCCGGGCCAGACGTTAAATCCCAGACCAAATGACAGCATCGTCTGTCCACGGCTTGGCTGTGGGGGCTGCTGGACACTTGTGGTGTTCAAATGAAAAACATAGATGCGCCACAAGCCAATTCCAATGTGACAAGAGGAGGACGGGCAATTAGACACACAAACATTGGGGCAACCATGTCCAAACACATACACACAGTGGGGAGAAGCAGAAAGAGCATTCTGGAGGACACCCAGCTGGGATTCTGATGCAGCCTGACCTGTGTCCAGATGTGCTGCTGTATAGATCTTGTTATATCAAAGCCATTGTAATCCATGTAATCTAAGGGCTGGTGATGGGGACACTATCACTCACAGGATTGTTCAACATGAACACAGGAAGAGGACAAGAGAGGCTCAGCTATCAAAATGGCTCTTTGTAAACAAGATGAAAGACTCAAAACTGCTTCTACAGTAGGTGCTTTGTTAGAAACAAAAAAGCTGTTTGAAGTATGAGTCTGCAGCTAAATCAGGCACAAAATGGTGTTTATCAGTTGAAGTTGATGCAACAGGTTTGATACCTGATGATTCCAACGGGAACCTACAGCCACCTTCCATCATCCCCTAACAAGCGGAAACAATTGAAGTCATTTCTTCCCTAAATGAATTATCTTAATTCATTTTTGGGAAGAAAAATTACCCTCGCAGTTGGCACTGATTCCAGCAGTGAAATAATTGTTGTCAGTGCTCTTTTTTACAATCCCAGGTTGCCACATTACAGCAAAAAGAAAAAAAAATGTTCATGACATTTTCATAAGTGGAACGGATATGAGCTGGAGCAGTGAGAGGCCATTGGCCCACCAATTCGTACAAAAAAAATTATGCGAGAAAAAGATTATGTTTGAAAGGCGCAACCTCCATTCCGCGGGAGATATTGACCTTTTTGCTTGCATATAAATGAGTTTCATTTCTGTGCTTATGTAGCAAGCAGTTCTGGCGAATCGTATGTGTGTGTATGTGTGTGTGTGTGCTTCATAACGATCAGGCCCCTTTTCAGAATCGCCGAGGTGACAGCTCGGTAAAGCTGTCCAAACCATTTGGTACAACTCGTCAGGAGCCTGTCAGCTACCTGGGATTGCATGGAAATCAGAGGCAGGTTTGTTGTTTTCAAGCAACTGGCCCAATATATGACACAGAACACTCTCTCACACTCAATTTAACTTTTACGCACGGTTGTGCAATTTGGCGAGGGTATAAATTAGTATCATTTCACATCACCTCCTGCACTTAAACCACACTGGAGCCAATGTAATTATGATTGTTGGAGGCCTAATTAGAGCTATCAACCAGTGGTTGCATGTATGGACATGTTTACACTGACAAAGCAGCCACCTTGCACACTAAAGTTCCCAGACCTTGTCTCCGTAGTCTCCGCTTCCTGAGGCCGAAGATGCGCACTTTAGAGAAGATGTCGACCAGGTTCCCATTGCAGAGCCCCTTGTTCTTGTTGGGGCTCTTCCTCCGTCGGTTGGTCGAGGGCCGGTCCAAATGCTGCTCCCGTGCCTGTCTCTTCTGCCTGATCAGCCCACTCGCGATAGCAGCAGCCATGGCTCAAAATGTCACAACTGCTCAGGTCCAGTCTGCACACGGAGCACAGACTACACAAACAGCCGCCTCTCAGAGCTCGCAGCCCGGGTCACAGTCCCATGGTGGCGGCTAAGTGGTCCGTTCCGCGATGTCAAATGTCAAATGTGTGTCTTTTTCAGGAGCTGGTTTTCTGTTTTGTCCAAATACTACATGGTAATTGCGCTGTTAAAACAGCTGTCATCATCACGGGAAAAATTCTTGGACATGATGGTGAAAAAAAAAATGAGATCAGTTCATGCGTAATTCCATACATGCATCAATAACCATAGTCTTGATGGAGAGCTATGCCAAACTCACGCGGACCGAGATTTCAGAGGTTTATTCATACCTGCACAGTGGTGTTTTTGCTCATTGTCTGTGACATGTTCAGTAGCATCGCCTCCTTAAATGTCCAACACCGGCTGCAGCGTCCTCACTCACCCACTCTTTCCTCCGTTCACCCTCCGTTTTTCCTCCTTCTTCCTCCAGACGAGGTTGCTCTATCACAAGCCGCTGTTTTGGAGGGGGGGACGCCTGTGCATGTGCGCCGCCAGCAATCAAGCAAAAAATACAGGCGCCTCCTACGAAGATCACCGCTCGAGTGAAAGGCACAGCAGCACCGGGCGAAGCCAACTCCAAGTTTGCGAGGAGCAATCCGCGACGGCGACCCTGCGGTAACTGATCAACAGTCGCACGTTTGGGGGAGACGGGAAGAAATACGCAACCGTAGTAGAGTTATAAATTGATGCAGCAGGCTACATGAACTTGTATTCCAACTACCTGCCGGATAACATATTCCCCTTCACTGTATTCCACACTCACAACACAGGAGGCTGGGCGCGATAGGAGCCGGAGAGGAGGAAAAAAAAACATCACCAAAGCTGATCTAAATCCAGTGGAGATGACGTCTGCATTGTGTGACAAGCTGCATACAAATATATAAACTTAACCCCCCCGGGCTGATCACCAGCAGACACTTAGACCCAGTGGATTTTCCCTACAGAGCCCACAGGCGTGGGATATGCATGTATGGCGATCGGTGCGTAAAGGCACAGATATACAGCACAATTTACTTTCCCACGCTCAGAGAGAGGAAAAAACACCATAGGAAGCGTTTCGGTCTATATACACACCCAGATCAACAAATCCTTCCCATCAACAAGTCGTAACCACTCGTTAGTACACGCCTGAGTGGAGAGGATGCCCTCCCCCACTTGCTCCCTCTCGACCACCAAGCCCCTGCTTGGAGGGGAATGAGCAGCCGGGTCCTGATGCTGACGTTAGATGGTGAGATTTGGCTTCAGTTTGAGCTCTATAGTGCATTTATTTTAAAATAAACCAGCTGCTGTTGGGCATTTTTATGCTGCTTAATACCTGGAATCCCCCACAGAAATTATAATACATGAGACAACAGGCAGAGTGGCACAGAATGGGCTCCCACCTCCCTTATAAAGTCAAATCTACATGGTTTGTGAAGTGAAAATAAATTAAGAAAATGGCCACAACTTCATAGGGAAAACACTAGTAGTTGCACATGTGTTAAAGAGGCACATTCATATGGTTTCATCCCTCCAGTCTGCGCTCCGTTTGCTGTTGTTTCAGCACCGCGGACAGCGCCGCTCATGTCAGCACCATACACACTCCTGTAAGAGGGAAACGCTTCCTCCAGTCGGACATCATCATCCTCACTTCAACGACCACCAGCAGGATGTGAACCACAAGCAACTGGACACCCGCTTAATGCTCCACTTCCACATTATTCCTCCATTTACATGATGAATTACACATGTCGGTTCCGCACAATAAAAAAAGAGACAACATATTTGATTCTTGTTGTGTGTGTGTGTGTGTGTGTGTGTGTGTGTGTGTGTGTGTAGGGGGGGGGTTAATATCATCTTAAGGCTCAATCACAGGCACAGAAATTAAAACTCAAGAGAGCCATCTGCCGTTTGTGGCTGTAATTAAACATTTGGAGCTCATGGGGGACTGGAGCGGTTTGGATTGCATCGCGACTGGTGTGCGCTTTGTTCTGCGCACGCCTGACGCACCTGTTGATACCCAGCTGTATGGACGTAAGGATATAGGATGGGTGGAGCTGGCGCTGCTATAGAGGGATCACTCTTTTCATTCATTTCCATCACAGAAAAAAAAAGTGTAAGGAGAGGAAAAGCAGAGGAGCTGTGAACTGCCTGGCAACTGAATATATACCGCCTAGAATTAAAATACAGAATATATAGATGCTTATTAAATTCACATTAGAGGCATTTATGATCCTGCTATTTTAAAAATCACGCACAGGCATGTGCACGGGTGCTTAGGTGCCTTTTCTCCCCTTCACCTCACCCCACTTCACTGACTCACAGGTCTGCCTGTGGATGCACACACGACTTTATGTCCCCTGTCTGCACAGCGCGCCTCCTGCTCCGCGATGCTGCAGCAGGCACCGTCTGCAGTTAACGCTCCAACCAGCAGCGGACACTGTCAGCCCAACAATGGTCCCTCACCCACAGCAACCTGCAGAACAGCACTGTCACAGCGCTGCCTCTTGAAGTGGAAAAGGGCTTCTATAGAGACGGTGGTGTACTTGCATTGCTTGGATGTGAAATCTCACATAAAAATGAGGGATTGTTGGGAATTATCCTGCAGGTTTTTGCAAATATTAGACTGTGTTTGTGCATTGCTTTTAGAAATAGTGGATTGCCTGTACTGGATATTGATGCACATACAAACTATAGGTGATTTAAACAAGAAAAATCACAGTTTGGAATAGGAATTTGGCAAATAAGGATATGAGAAAGATGGCAAAAGAGGCCCAGTGTGAGAGTATGCTCTCTCATATTCTTTGTTTCCAACAGAGGCATTAGTGTGCTGGAGGAGTTCATGCATCCCCATAAATTCTACAAATGTGGCACTCCAGCAAAGAGCGAAAAACAAACATATTGGGCTGGATTAAGAAGAGAGGAGGAGAAGAGAGGCGAGGCTTTGCACTGTGGCTTTCACCATTTCCATTCACATAGCATGAGGCTGAATGCATGGACGGTCAGACAAGCTTTCTACACAAACCATAGCACAGACATGCACATGCAAAAGCCTCACCACAGGACACAGAACACACTGGAGGAGCAGTTTAGTCACTTTAAACCAGCTTTCATATCAATCAGAATATAATGCAAGGTGTCAAAACGCACACCAAAACAGTGCGAATGAAGCAAAATGAGGGCGCACATACCTACATTTTTTTTCCTCCTACATGTGAACGTATGAGTGTCCATGGCGGTCCCATTCCGAAGCCCCTCGATAAGCCGAGACCTTTGCCTGTGACTTCTAATGCCCCATTTATACTGCCCCACCTTGGAGCTAACACGGTTAGGGTTAACTGACAGTCTGCCAACATGGATTTGTCCACTAAAACACTTGATTCTTTAAGCTGAGTCAGTTAGATTAACACATTTGGACATTTACTGTGAGATAGCCACAAATGAAAGAGGACTAAATGTTGCCTTAGGGTTTAATTTGCTAGAAATTAGCCTGCTGCAAAGAAGACACATGTGCAATAGCTGCATGTAAGTTTGTAATCTTCTGTTGGTGATACATTCTCGACACAGAATACCACAGATCATAACGCCATGCACACCTGGCCTGTATGGAAAACATGGAGACCAGAAGATGCAGCAATCTGATGCAGACTTGTGAAGCCACATCCTCATCAGGTCAGAACATTTTAATCCAATCTCCTCGGAGGAAATCGCATTACTGTTAGTTAGATGTCCTGCTGCAGAGGCAAAGCAAATGTCACCCAATGGAACCGGGATAAACAACCCATTTGATTATTGCTATTACTTTGCCTCAGGGCCACGTTCTTTTATCACCCACCCTGATAGGAAACAAACAGCGAGCGGGACTCAGCACTTCTCTGAGCCCAGTGAAATAAAAGCAGCTTAGCTTGAATCAAATGACGTTGTATTATCAAAGACAGACAGTTAATTTAATTTGAGATGACTAATGATTTTGCGTGGCGAGGATTTATGTCATTTTTTTCTTTCTTGTTTTCTTCTTCCTCCCCGCGATTTAGCTGTTTAATCATGGAATATCATGAGTCCATCTACTGAAGCAATAAAAGCTTAGAGAGCCTGCTGATGGACTGCGAGCATGCTGCAGTGCATGTGTGTGTGTGTCATTTGTTTTCATGAGGCTAATAGTTTGAGCTAATCAGAGGGGCTAAGATAGACGAGTGCGCATCAAGGGCTTGTAATGGGGAATGAAAATGGAAAGCTTTTGTTAAATGGTCACAAATGAAGAGTGAGATCCTGGAGGAGGACGACGGCCAGAAAGTTCAGGGTCGTTATAAATCATGCTCTAGGGTGAAGAATATCTGTACATTTTGTGGTGATGGACAAACAACAGATGTGTCCAAAGTGGTCTGCACTTTTGATAGTGTTACCCAAGTGTCTGCTGAGAATCATTACAGCCATGTAAAGTAAAATACATTCACAGAAAAACTTTTAAAAACAACAGGATTTGACAAAACAGGGTTTAAAGAGAAAAATCTATAAATCAAAATGTAATTAAGAGTTACGGACAAAATTAAAGCCATTGGGTAGTCGAACGTATACGCATAATGATTAATGATATCTTACGAAAATACACATACAACGGTTTGAGTGATGTCTAACAAATTAGCACCCCAAGAATGGTATCGTCATTATCAATGGCAACCTAACCTTCATGAAGTTACGTTGCTTAGGTTTAGTAAATGAAACATGGTGTCATCACGTTACATACTTAATGTTAAGTTTCGTACTTTACATAAAGTTATGTACGTTAGGTTTAGGAAAACAAACAAGGTGTCATCTCACGTTATGTACTTAATGTAAAGTTATGTCGGGTAAATTTAGGAAAAGAAACATGTTGTCATCACATTACGTACTTAACATTAAGTTTCGTACTTTAAAGTAAAGTCACGTAGGTTAGGTTTAGAAAAAGAGACAAGGTGTCATCACATTGCGTAATTAACGAAAAGTTACATAGGTTTAGTTATGGAAAAGAAACATGTCATCATCTTATGAACTTAACGATAAGTTTCATACTTATCGTAAAGTTGCATAGGTTTGGTTTAGGAAAAGAAACGTCATCATCTTATGTACTTAACATAAAAGTTTCCTACTTAACGTAAAGTTACTTAGGTTAGGCTTAGGAAAAGAAACATGTCATCACATTACGTACTTGATGTAAAGTTGCGTAGGTTAGGTTTAGGAAAAGAAACATGTCATCACATTACGTACTTAATGTAAAGTTGCATAGGTTAGGTTTAGGAAAAGAAACAAGGTGTCATCATATTACGTACTTAACATAAAGGTGCGGTCTACACGTAAAGTTACGTAGTTTAGGCTAAGGAAAAGAAACATGGCTGGCCTTCATCAAGTTAAGTGCTTAACATAAAGTTGCATAGCTTAGGTTTAGGAGAATAAAGTTATCTAAGTTAAGGTTAGGAAAAGAAACATGATTGGGCGTAATCATGTAATGTACTTAACATAAAGCTACATACTCAGTGCAAAGTTAAGTAAGTTTAGGAAGAGAAACATGGTGACAATGTACCTTGAAATAACTCAAAGTTCACTTTGTTTGACCCATTCACCACCCCATCCTGCCTTGTTACGTGAACTTTCACTCTTTTTACTACTTCCTTTTTCACTCCTGTTAGCACATTGGTCACATAATCGCAACCGCAACCTTCCCGATTACATGGATTATATACAAGTTCTAGTGCATTACTTTTCAAAGGAATGAGAATAGCCTCTTTTTTGGCAACACAATAAAAACATACAAAACAAGTCAGGGAATAGATGTAAGAAAGATAAAGGATAGGACTTCACAACAATAGTGGAAATGATGCTACAACACACCAAATACAAAAAGGATTAATAGAGGTACCGTTATATTAAAGCCCCTACAAGGAACTTTCATTTTGAGTTGATTTTGGCGACCCTGTGGACAAAAGCGGTAGTGTTTTGCCGGAATGAAGCCTACATTTCCCATGAGCTCTAGCGCGTATTGTCGTAAAGACGCATACCTGGCTCGCGCATGTGTTTGTTTTGGGGATGAATGAAACAACAAGACGGGAAAACTTTGCCCCCGCTCCTATCGGGGATCCCAGCTCACCTCTGCCGCGCCCCAGCTCCACCTCTCCGGCCTAAGCGCCACTGCCGCCGGGGTAAACGCAGCGGTCGGCTGGTAAGGATGAAAGCCTGTTTGGTGAGCACTTCCACGCTTCTTGGACTGAGTATGGAGCGGTGCCTCGCCTCTTTATTTCTCGGCACTCGCTGGACCCTGTCGACGCCTGGCTGGTACCTGTCATCGGCCTGGATGAGGTGTTGCAGCCCCGCGGCCCCTGCTCTCCTCATCCCCGCTGGTGCGGGGTGAATCTGCGCAACCTGCGGCCTCTGTGTGTGGCTCCCCGGACAGCTAACGCCGTGGACCCGCCGGCTCCTGCCAGGATTGGGCTGGTAAATGCTAGATCGCTAGCGAACAAAACGTTTATCCTGAAGGATTTCCTGACTTCCCGAGGATTGGATTTTCTCTGTGTGACTGAGACGTGGCTGACTGTTGGTGAGTCCAGTGCTTTCACAGAACTTTTACCCGATGATTGCTGCTATTTTAACTCCCCGCGGACGTCGGGTCGAGGAGGAGGAATAGCGACTATTTATAAGAGTCACTATAAATGTAAGCAGCTAGGTAAGATGACGTGTGCCGTCTGAGTGCCGTAAATCGCTTCGTCCTGGAAGCGACCTGGGGTGGACCCGGACACAGTGTCCTAAAGGTATGGATATACACTATATAGAAATAGCTTATCTTCACACCGATGGTCTCATTTGCTGTTGTAGGTCACGCACAGACATCAGCAGAAACGAGAGACTTTTGCATATCCAGTTAAAAGTTCCTTGTAGCGGCTTTAAATGTAAGGGGAAAAGGGATTTTTTAAAACCAAAGGCAACAAAACAACAAAGAAACAATCAGGTAAACAGATGAGAAGGTAAAGAGAACAGCCTGTGCAGTCATTAATTACTATGGAGACTCAAAAGCAGGTAAAAAAGTTTGTCATTACAGAAGCACACTGTGCAGCCAGACCTCGTTCAAAGCCACAGAATGTTCTTAAAAATTCTCAATGAGAATCTCGCTCCAATAGCTTTCAAAGATACCAGCTATATCAGGCTGAAGTTTGGGAAATGTGTCTAACATTACGTATGCACCAGACTTGAGTCTTGAGTTTATCTATTTTTCTCAGAGTAAACAGCATATCACTTCAGTTAAGAGCTGGCAGAATATAGAAAACACTGTGGGGCAGTGTAGAATAAGAATAAGGTGGTTTTAACAACCTTAAAAGCTACTCAAAGGGGAAACTGTCTGAAGCACTGGAAGAACCTCCATCACCTTTGGATTTTGATCGTGAACGTGGGACAACAAAATGAATCCATTATTATTATTCAAAGTATCCAATAATTTAAAATAAAAATGAGAGAAAATCAATGGCCAAATTGTTCTTTTTTCGGTTTTCTGATACAGCGGCTAATGGCGATCCAATCAACTGTATGTAGTATACGTGGTATGTAAAATGCCTTATGTAGTGAATAACTGAATGATTTAAGATACAGGCGACGAGACATTAACGCGTAGAGTTCAATTCCCAGGTGCAGGGTCTTCTTTGTGACTACTCAGCCCAGTCAGCAGAAGTAAATGTTAGCTTTGTACATTTATGTAAACTACGAATACCTTGTTCATTTTATCAGGGTGTCTAGAGATACGACCAAGTTAAATCTAAGACTTTTTAAGACCTTTTTAATACTACCTTACATGAAATTTAAGACCAAAGCTGCAATGGTGCCAAGTTCCACACTGTCCAAGTAAACACACTGATGTCAGTTCAAAATGAACAGAAAGGGAAAATGAAAACAATTGGATGAGTTTAATGTGTTCAGTGTAAAAATAAAACAAAATCTCATAGCTGTCATAAATGCTACTTAATCTTGCAATATTCTGAGAAATACTGCGGGACAAAAAGTATTTTTCTTCAGTCTGTTTAATGGTTATAAACAGTCATTGGGTCCGTCAGGCTGGAGAAATTTTCACGGTAATGTGACCGTAAATATCGAAGACCCATCGAATTTGAATTTAAGACATTTTAAGACTTTTTAAGGACCTGCAGACACCCTGTTCATACGTAGCATATCCACATTTCTAAAGTGACACACTATACGAGCTGACTTTGTTATGCAGAGGTGGAGGGGATGATGGATGGCATCACACCTGGTCGAGACACCTGCATAGCTGCAGGCTGCTGCATGCCACAGTTTGAGACCAACAAATCAAACCAGCTTTTGTTTTGGTGACCTGTTGCTGTTTTTTCCACTGGGTATACTTTAGAGGGAAGTGGTTGTTTTTCTCCAGCTGACATTGTGCCTCCAAAACCAGGTATTTTAGCCAAAACATGACCCTTTCCCAACCATAACTATGTGTTTCTGTGCCTAAGCTTAACCACTTGTTAACCGAAGGGTTGTTGAAACCTAAAGCTTCAATGTATCCGCTATATCATAACGTACAAATGCAATGTATCCTTCATTTGCACAAACATACAAAGCCAGTGTCTCCTGGCGACTGGGTTGGACTGTTGCTCCTCATTTGTGAGGTTTTCTTTGGCTATTTCCTGCAGCAGTCTGATACCATGCTGGTGAATGAACGAGTGAATGAGCTTGCTGAAGTGATCAGCCGAGAAGCAATCCTTAAACGTTGCTTTATTGCCAACAAGACCTCTCCTGCTGCACCGTCCATGAATAATATGCTGTATGTGGAAAGGTTGGAAAACAACCCCGGAGAGACTTAGTTCCAGACGAGCAGCGGAGCCGATACATTAAGTCTGTTGCTCACAGACCTTCAAATCGCTGGTTCATCATCTCACGTGGAGTGTCATATAATCATTTAAATGTACGTCACATAATCGCCGCTAGGTGTACTAAATGTGCCACCGGAGAATATGTATAGCATCATTACAATATGTCTCTCTGTTGTGAGCGTGATGGAGTGTTGCCCCCCACCCTCCAGGGAGGATATTAGAGTGGGCCTGAGGTGTGGAGCCCTCCGACAGAGACATTAATGAAACACAGTGGCTTCAAACTGTGAGCTCCACTCGCAAATAGCTTGGTCCTAGATTTAAAAAAAACTTAGTTAACACTTGTGTTGCCGCAGTACACACACTAAAACAAAATCAACCACCATGCATGCCCTGCACCCCTGCATGTGAACAAATCAGAGCTGGAGGATTGTGGGAAGGACTTGATGTGAAGTTGTGGGTCTCTTGATTGAACTGCAAGTTTCCATGGTGATACAGCCAATGGAGCAACCTAATTAAGTCGTCATGGCAAGTATTACTTTGGAGAGAAAGGTCACTTGGTGAAAAATATATATATTTATTTGTGGCTGAGGGGCTTTTTCGCCATCAACTCAAGACTTTTGCACGTCTAAAGAAAACCTGATTACATCAAGAAGAGGGAAGCACAATTGGGTACAAGTGCCAGTGATTAAACCCAGCCTTTGGGCCCCTCACCAGCAGTGATTGGTTAACTACCGAATAATAGCCCAAATCACAAACAACCCAGTTATATGGTGCATAATTTGGGATGAAGCAAATTAAGGGTATTTAAGGACATTAATGTGAGCAAAGAGACAAATATAAAGAGAGGAAAACAACACTGTCACAATCCACCAAGGAGTCAATATGCTGGTCACACACATCCTCTGTCTTTCTTTCTATCTGTCTCTCACACACACACACTGCTACATCCTTTGATCCTATTTTAAGTCTGCAGCAGTGATGGAATGTGCCTTGTCAGCAGCACTGCGGAGCGAGGTTCCTTGGAGAAGCCCTGGGCAGTTTGGGAGAATATCAATTAGTCCAAACCCTTCTGGCAAGTCCTGCTTCCGGTGCTGGAGGCTGACACCGAGTGTGTATACAGTAGGTGTGCGCGAGGCTTTATTGTTTATTTCACGGCAGGCGAATGTGTCGGTGCACGAGGGTGTGTAGGTAAGCAAAAATAATGTGTGTGCCCACTTGGAAATGCATGAAGAGTATAGGTTAGCACATTAATATTAATATGTTTCTGATGCAGGTGAAGGACCAGGGGTGTATTTCGGCGCTGGGAGACTTAATAGAATGATAATGAGGGTGATGTCAGGTCAGGCCGAGCTCCATTTGTGAATTCAGGGATGTGATATGGGGGAAATCAGGTCAGTGAATGCCACTTAGGATGGAAGAGATTTCTTCATCGGTCATCATCAGTGTTATTGCGACTGCAGATCAAGCTTGCGAACATTATCCAGCACAGCTTAAATTCAAAATGATGCATATTCTAAGACAATACGAAGGTATTTTTTCTGATTTATTTCTCCACCAATACATAAGTGGAGCAGCCACTGACCTTCAGGTGTGATCAGTGCCTTTCTTCTCTAAGCTGGCTCCCTGTCAGGCTGCAGAAGAAGCCCGCAGGTCCATCAGAATCCCTGTCTGCATTTGATAGCATCACCACAACTGAAACCTTCACACTTCTGTCAAGTTACCACACACACACACACACACACACACACACTCCACAAACACATACAGGTCTTAATGCTCAGAACAAGCCTCAATCAAATAGCAAGAAAGAGAATCAGGCGAACGGATAAAAAGTAGTCTAGATACAGGAAATCCACTGCACACATACGCACACACACTTACAGTATAAGCACTTTGCATTTTCTACAGTTCTCCAACTATTTAACCCTAATTCATGAAATTTAACCAACAAAGACCAAAGAGATATAGTATGTCATTAAGTGAGGTTAAGAGGTGCTGTCATTCAGTCCTTGCACGTATGCTCACTCTTCTTCTCTTGGTGTCATTGTCTGGGTAGGTCAGTTGAGTTATCAGCTGATTCACAATCAACCAATAGCACAGCGACACACCTTCTCTGTCAGCCTATCATTTCACTGCTCCTCATTTTAAATATTGTTCTTTAGCTGCTGCAGTTCTTTCTCGCTACAGTCGTGCCTGCCCTCCACCTCCCCATCACCACCTAGTCTTTACAGATTCATCAGTCTCATCCGCCTCATCAGCCTCAGAGTCATCAGCCACCACCACCAGTGTCTGGACTCCATGGGGGGATTTATCCTGCTGCCGCTCAGATGTCCCTCAATCACAAAATATCTCCCTCTGGTGTCCAAGCACCAAATACTTCTGTTAAATCTTAATCAGCACAAGTCATCTGTTAATCTATACTCTCATAATCTGTATCAAATATTATCTTTACTCCTCTGTCTCCTGATTGAAATGTTTCTTCAGTCATTTGACTCGTCCGTTCCAATGTAACACATCACAAGCGTGAACATAAACAACACAGGCCTATGACACAGGCAGTCAGAACGGCCCCACAGCTAGCACTGACAGTTTTACAAAAATCACAATATATCACCTAATTTACAGTGTTGCAATATATTGAATTGTAACCCCTGTATCATGATACCAATCGTATTGCCAGATTCTTGGCAATACACATCCCTAGTAATGAGGGTGATGGGGGATGTCAGGTTAGACAAAGACAGACCAACATGATATATGTATATTAGCAATCCCATTAGACCTTTGACGTCACAGGAAAAAGTATATTTGATTCAGTGTTCGAAGATATTGCTTAATGGAGCTTTACATGTATGAACTAAAGTACTGAGACAAAAGAATATGAATTATAAACTTTCTTTGTGACATGACGAATCTCCTCTTGTTAATGAAGCCATAACCACAAAAATTACACCTCCATGAAATAATACGTCTAATAAGTGTGTTTTATATCGCTCCTGCTTTAATGTTTCCTTCCTAGAGGTCTATTAAGGTGTGCTCATATGATATGCACCATAGATCTCAAATGAGACAGCGTGTGAACGGGACCTCAGACAGTCACCTCTGATTGAGAACAGCAATAAAGTTTTCCCCAGGAGACAATGAAAGACTAATGATGTCTGTAAGTGCGGCCCCGGCTAATGACGGTTAGCGCCATAACTTTGGCCGCCGTGACCCTCTCGGCCCGAGAATGAAGTAAGAAAAAACTGATGATACCACTGCAGAGGTAATGTGTGTGTGTGTGTGTGTGTGTGACTGTGAGGAGGAGGTGACAGGGGGACAAGGAGTGCAGTGATTAGTCTGAAGTGACAGGGTTAATACTCTGCTATGATGGCAGTCATTAACCGGCAGACATTACCGCAGACTCAGACACCCATTAACGCTGACACGGATCAAATGTTACTTAAGCTCTGAAAGCATCAAATGCTTCACGTCCTGTATCCCAGGATCCACTCACTCCTATCAGAGGTGGACCACAGTGGTGTTATTGTCAGTCTCTGATCCCTGATGTGAAAACAAAATTAGGTCCAACTCCGACTGATCTCAAAGGGCCCAGGTTAATGGAGCCTTGTCTGGTAAACTCTCGTCTTCCTTGGATCCCCTCAGGGCTGTGTGCTTTTACCTTTTTTATTCATGTTAAGTACAAATGAGTGCCAGAGCAGTCATGGATCAAGAGTTACCCTTAAAGCTGTAATTTTGCTGTCATATTTGCTTAAACTCTCACTTTATCCACACAGTAGTACATGAGAAAAACAACATGTTCCTCCTTTTCCAGGTAGAGTTTTTAATGCCATTAAGAATCCAAAGTTTGTGACTTGATCGGCATGTCAAAAACAATCGAGCCAAAATGAAGCACTGCCCACCACCCTGAGCAAACTCTCATTTTACAGCTAAACCGTACACTAAAATATGTTCCTAACTAAAAATATAAGGTGAGAAATAGGCAATGCAGCGACAGAATCTTCATTCATATTTGATCAGGGCTGCCCAGGGGTCAGTTGAGGTGGTTCGGGCATCTGATCAGGATGCCTCCTGGGCGCCTCCCGTTGGAGGTGTTCAGGGCACGTCCCACTGGTAGGAGGCCCCGGGGCAGACCCAGAACACGCTGGAGGGATTATATATCTCATCTGGTCTGGGAACGCCTCGGGGTCCCCCAGGAGGAGCTGGAAAGCGTTGCTGGGGAGAGGGAGGTCTGGGGTGCTTTGGCCTGCTGCTCGTGACCTGGCCCCAGATAAGTAGATTACAATGGATGGATGGATGGATGGATGGATGGATGGATGGATGGTTGCCCAGTTTGACAGTTTGACCACAGATCACGAGGAGTCATTGACAGCTGCCTTAGAGATTCCTCGGCTCTGACTGGTTGGTCTACTGGTTGTTTTTCTTCAGCCACGATTCTAGCAAATGCCATTAGAAGCACTAAGAGGAGGAGGAGGAGGACTACTGGACGTGGTGACAGTTTCATCAAATATGAAAAAGTTATTGTTCTCAACGTTATCAACTGTAGATTTAAGTACGCCAATGGTTCTGTGATCGTCAATCTTCTGCAGGGCGTGGAGCAAGATCATGGCCCACTACTTGATGAATTTGCTAACTAGTGTGACGAGCCTTTCTTCAAATAACTGTGGCTAAGACCAAAGAATTGCTTCCTGATTCTTGAAGGAGGCCCATTCCTCCTGGCCCTGCACTGTGTGTGATTAATCCACATGAAATCGTGCAGACAGTAGACGGCAGACAGACTTCTTGATGGCAAGGGAAAAACAAACCAACAGTCCGACAGAAAAGTAGGAAGGCAAAACAAAACACGCATGACGATATGTTGCGAGAGTGATGCCGAATTGTTCGTAAAAAATGGAATAAAATATATGAAATAAAATCATTTCACGTCTATTATTTTATGTAATTATTCTAGTAATGTCTGGCAGTTGTCCAGATTGACCATATTTACATTTTGTTTGTGGGAGCTATGTAACATTAGGTTGTAAATTTCACTGCAAATGGCAAAAAAGTTTGCATTAGAAAACACTTGATTGCATTTTTACTGTCAGTTTGTGTAGCTGCGACAGAAAGAGTAATTTGTTGTCTTATTTTAGGGTGACATTACTGTTTCCTGTTGTGTTTAACAGCCAATCAAAATGCTCGATATAATGTGCTGCACAAGGAAGGCAAAGACGGAATGATTTTATAGTTTTTTTTTAAGTGGCACAAGTGCAGCAATTTAAGTATTTAGGTACTGTTTTGGACAAGAAGCTTAAATTCGATGCAACCAAAGATGTTGTATGTAAAAAGGTAAATCAACAGTTGTTCTTTTAAAGGAAGTTGCAATGTTTTATGAGGACATGACACTAATGAAAATGTTTTATTCTTCTTTTATCGAGTCTGTCCTTTCCTTTTTTATGATCCCCTGGTTTGGCAGTCTTAGTTTTAAAATTAGGAACAAAGTGGAAACATTGCCAAGCTGAGCCTCAAGGTGCTACCCTTTATAATTTTCAGCACTTTTATGAAGCGAGGACCACCTCAAAAGACACAGACTACTATTTTGGACCCTCAACATTGTTTACATGTTGAGTTCCAGCTGCTTCCATCAGGACAGAGGTTTAGTTTCCCCAAAGGTAGCACTAATGTACAGACTGTCCTTTGCTCCATCTGCTGTTGGTTATTTTAGACAAACTGTGACCCAAGGTGTCATGTCATTGTGTCGTCTTCGTCTTTTATCATGATTGATGGCGACAACATAACAGATATGGATCTTGTGCTGTGTTGTGTATAATGTATATATCTGTGTTGGACTAATATCTGTAAAGCAAACTGCTCCTTGGGGACGTTAAAGTTTTTTGAGTTTTAATCTTAATAATGATTTAAGACAACAGGCTCCTGTTTTTTTCTCACTAGTTTTTCCATTTTATTTTTAGTTTTAACTTTAACTTAGTGGACAGTTGTGTTTGTATTCAACCCTTTGAAATATGAAGTGACATCACTTTTCTTGTGCTGCTTTCAGGTGCCTTTCACAGGTATTTGAACCTTTGACCCTTAAGCAAATTGGTGCAATTGCTGTCAAAAAGATGGGGAAAGGGCAATGAGCAACTTTGTAAGCAATGTCCCACAAATTGAAAGAAAATATAGATTTATAAAACTATTTTAAAAAACTGGGAAAAAAAGGTAGGGAAAAACTACATTTATAATTTTTATTATTATTATTATGTTTTAAAATTATGTTTCAGAATTATTACAATTTTTAAACACTCTTTTTAAGTAATTTCCTTGTTTGTTTGTTTCAACTTTTCTTTTTTCTTTTTATTTATTTATCTTTTGAAATAATTTTCTTGTTTTTAATTTTCTCTTTTTACCAATTTCTTGCTAATTTTTTTGAGTAATTTCTTTTTTCATTGCTCGTTGCCTTCTTCCCACATTTGTAAAAGAAATCATGCCAATTTGCTCAGGGTTTCAAAAGGTTAAATAAGCTGCTGTACTGATAATTCATCATGTCCCACTGTTTTCAATTTAGTATCAGACACTGATGAGGTATAAGCCAGTATTTTCTGTCGTATTTCACTACTGATATTTGTAGTCTTGCTTTTGTTTCACTTATTCTAATAATAATAATCAACATGTTCACACACTAACCAAAAAAAAAAAAACATATTCGAACACAGTCAACCATGACCCATTTGGGGATTTGTTCATGAGCTGATGAAGCTTATTTGCTTTTTTTTGTATTACAAATTTCAGCAACATTTGGCTCGCAGCCAGCACAAACAAACCAATCAGCCAAATTATGTACCGCAGACACCGATCAGATTCTCCTTAGAAGAAGAAATGCTGCTCCGTGTTGACACAGCAGACGAGTAGGTAAGACAGCTGATGCTACTGTTGTCTGAGGTAATCAGCGCATCACTTGTATCTTACAGATGGATGTTTACTGTCAGAAGTGAGAAGTCTCACTTACACTTATAACATGTAGACATAAATAATGCTGAAACTTTTTTTTGTCTGAAACACATAAAAAAGTATCAGCCACCTTACACAGAGGCATTCTGGGAAACTCTCATACTCATACTATGTGGTAATGTGTGCATACAATAGCTTTATATTAAAGGGTTTCTAAAGAAGACATATTTAAGCATGTCTTGGAGACGAGCTGGGTTGATGGTAAAATTGAGCATAATGTGTATTTTCCAGTTAATGCTTTCAGCTAATTAGTACTTGCCAGTTCGCCATATTAACTCAGTTAAGTGACATTATGACAGGCAACAGTAAAGCAGCAAAAAAGAAATTCACAAGTTCACTACAATCCCTATTCAGATGAATGTGGAGCCTGTTTAATTGCACTGCTTGCTCACTAGTCGATCGTGTTGCTCACAGTATCAATTATCCTGTCGATGTCCCTCTTAGAGAGAGACGCCAAATTATCAACTTGACACACATCACTGTAGTTTGGCTGTCAGGAGGAGAGTTAAATGTCAGATAAGTGTCAGATAAATGAATTGCTGCTGAACAATTCAGCTCACTTTCTAGATCTGTTCTGGTGCAGCAGAGCTCTGATACAGTCCTGCAAACAGTGTGTGTCACTGCACCTCTGGAAGTTACACCAGCCTCAAACTGCTGTTGTAAAATGACATTAAATTGCTTTACTACTTATAAACTGCTTTACTATTTTTCAGCCACTAGAGGGCAGTACAGAGCTCAGCAGGACACTGCTGCAGGATTACAGTGTTGATCAAGGAGGGGAGGAACTCATCTGCACACATATTGTGAAGTTTCTTTCCTAAAACAAAGGTGAGAGGTCTTGTGATGCTTCTACACTGACAGGTGGACAAACTGGACTCCAGTCAGCTTTGATTTGCAACTGTGCAACATATGTGAAAAGATCCTGTGAATTAAACACAGATTTCTGTGAAAGTAACAGATCATGTTAGTGCTTTACCCGGACTGTGTTTGGATTTTGCACCTTCCACTGTCAAAGCACCAGACTGAACTCAAACAAGACTCCTTGACAAGACACAAAACACTCTTCGTCTTTGTCTTGAGACAACCAAGATGCCCTCAAGTGGCCAAAGCAGGCTACATCATATATGCTGTGTTCGGACATGTGTGTCTGTTATTGGCGTCCAACTCTCACTTTATCAAATCAGCAATCTATGTATCAATCAATCCACTTATAAAGGGTCTGACAACATGATTAAAGCTGTGAACTCTGTGAGGAGATATGACCTAACTACAGGAAGTGAGGCTGTGTTTACTAATATTAGTTTACTAATGTGATTGGGGGGTTTCTCTATGCTGTAAAAGACTCATTGATCTCTTACTGCCAACTGCTATTTGATACGTGTGTGTATACATGTATACTGCTCATAGGATCACGTACATGCGTGTGAATGAGACGAATGGAGAAAGAGAACGTTGGGAATAAAAATAAAATTGAAAAAAGGAAAGAGGCATTTGTTGTCATTTCCATACGTTATGCAACGTAGGCACATGGCGCTCTGTGATATATAGATCAGAGCCTAAGGACACGCAGTTTCCAATAGCGGTCAGTGGTGCAGTGCTGTAGGAGCACGCTGCGCACACACACACTCACTGAGCAGGTCACTGTTGATGTGAACAGGGGGGGCGAGGCCAGATGGCATTGTGTTTATGTGTTCTTGATTTAATTTAGAATGCAGACATTAAACTTTGCTGATCTATCACAGACTCTCCAACTGCACCATGTCAACACACATCACTGAGAATTAGCAGTAGTAGTTTAATTCACTTTTGTGGAGATGTTTTTAGACCTTAAAGACCTTTTTCTTTCTTTGGCAATTTGCCACAGGTTAAAGGGTTAGTTGACCCAAAATTACATATTTTTCCTCTTACCTGTAGTGCTATTTATCAGTCTAGATTGTTTTGGTGTAAGTTGTCTAGTGTCAGAGATATTGACCGTAGAGATGTCTGCCTTCTCTTGAATATAGTGGAATTAGATGACACTCAGCTTGTGGTGCTCAAAGTGCCAAAAAATACATTTTAAAAAACTCAACATCAATGTATCTTTACAGAAATCATGATCCGGTTACTCAAAATAATCCACAGACCTTGTTGTGAGCAGTTTCATATAGGAACTATTTTCTTTCCACCAAACTACAACTACCAACTAGGGCTGGGCAATATGGCCCTAAAATAATATTGCGATATTTCAGGGTATTTCTGTGATAATATTCTTCAAGATATGACAAATTAGTAAAAAATGTATTATTAATTCAAGAAAATAGAATTGCAACAGAATAAGTGATGTAGTTTTACAGTTTTCCTTCAAATATTCAGTAAAAACTAAACAAAAATGGTCTCTCATTTCTTTAGTTTGTGAACAACAACAGTAACTCAGAGTGAGATTCAGAGTCTATATACAATATTAATAGTTCAACAAATTCAAATCCACTACAAATTACACATTTAAACAGCTCCCAGATACAAAAATGTCCCCTGGGATCTATATAAATAAATCAACAGGTGATTTCCTTCTCTTTTAGTTGTTTTTTTTCCACCTGGACCTTTATGCTCTGCCATTTCTCCTCTAATCATCACGCAGTAACCTGTGACAGGCTGTTGTGATACTACAACTATTGCACATGCACATATATGGAGTTTCTTGTCGAGCCGAGAGCGTCAAGTAGGTTTACATTACCAAAGGTTTATGACAAAATCACTTGATGACACCGACTCCTGTGTACGCACAGTGAGAGAGGAGAGGGAGAGACGCTGTGCTGCTGCCAGAGGAGCCGCTGAATGAGTTCCCTCTGAGCGGTAAGTCGCTAAAAGAGTCTGAGAAGTGCGGGGCTGTTCATGAAACATTCAGGACGCCACAGTTTGTTCCACACTACTGAAGCTGCTCCTCTTTGTGGAACTGCAGTTGGTAATAATTTCACTTTAAGCCATGCTTGTTGTTGCCATGGGTAGCAGTATTACGTCGATATGTCACCATGCCATGGATTTTCCATAATATTAAATATTAAACCAGTCACGAGATGATATGGCACACCCCTACTGCCAACCAGATCACCAAGAGGCAAGTGTGCATCTACTCCTGGACAAGAGGCTTGTGCTTGTGACAACACAAGGTGTAAACATTCATGGTGTTCTCCACAGCTGAGCTTTAAAGTTAGCTAGCTAGCATTAGCTAACTGCATTCTTCTGTGCAGTGATATTGTTGCCGGGTGTAGGTCGGTAGAAAGAAAATAGTTCCTATATAAAACTGCTCACAACAAGGTCTGTGGATTATCCTGAGTGACAAGGTCATGATTTCTGGAAAGAGACATTGCTGTTGAGTTTTTTTAAACGTATTTTTTGGCGCTTTGAGCACCACAAGCTGAGTGCCATCTAGTTCCATTATATTGGAGAGAAGGCAGACATCTCTACAGCTGATATCTCCAACACTCTGCAACCCACACCAACACAATCTAGACTGATAGCACTACAGGTAAGAGGAATGCATATTTTTAATTTTGGGGTGAACCATCCCTTTAAAGGTCTTGGTGGAGCACTACATTGTTCTGGTTAGAAGAGGAAGTAGTCTCACAAAAAAGCCGGCGATGCAGAAAAACATATTGTGAAGAATCAGCAGAAAAGACGGAACAATGGCAAAATCAAAGTCTAAACATCATGCTCTGTGGTGCCCCACGGGCCTAATTAACATACATGCAAATCAGGATAATGAAGTAATGATAGATATGTGGGCTTTATTTTAAAAAAAAAGGGATGAGTACCTTTAAGCTGTTTTTTAGTCTGTGTCAAACTGTAAGATATAAAAGAGCGGAGGGAAAGATAAAAAAGCCCACTGTCAAATAGAGTGTTTCATTTGCATGTCTGCTGTTAGGGCCTAATGAGAAATGACACATTTGTAATTACAGTGGACTATAATTAGCTAGTGTGTAAGTGAGATGCCAGAACCCAGGTCTTTATGACTGGGCTACACATGGGGGTGGGGGTGTTAGAACCATTTAAATGTAAATAGAAAATTACTTAAAGTTCATGTAAAAGAAAAAAAAGCTTTGAGATTGTAATTTTCTCAGCACATGAAACAGACTGTTGGGCTGGGACTTGATTTGAGAGCTCAAAAATTGGCAGGACAAAGCCTGCTATGTGGACACCGAGGTTGGCCTTCACTGTACCGCTGAGGCTCACTCACCTCCTCCATCACGCCTACTTACAGAGGAGGTGGAGGAGGACGAAGAGGAGGGACATGTTTTTATCCTGGGCCTCGGGATATATAAGATCGAGGTTTTGGCAGAGGAGAGAACTGTAGATGATGTTGATGATGGTGTTGCATCTTGACTTGTCTCTGACCTCATATTAAAGCTACACAGAGTTTAAAGGAATACTCCACCCAAAATTTGATGTTGTGTATCAAACATTACTAAGCAACTCTGGATACCTGAGAAGTGGTTGTACGAAAAAAGTAGTTTACTTCTTTAGAAATAAAGTGTCTTTTCAGCAGCTTAAATTCATGTTCATTCATAATTCCAATATTGACAAACATCTCTGTCATCCAGCAGCATAAAGCAGCTTAGACAGTGGTGAAAAGTAACTAAGTACATGTACTCAAGTAGTGTATTTTTTTTTTTTTTTTTTTTTTTTTTTTACACCACTTAATCACATTCCAAAGTAAAGACACTCTATGCAATATTCAAAGTGAGTTGTCTGCACACAGTTCTCAACATGGAGGTGGCTGAGCTAGCGGCTAGCAGCTAACGGTGCTAACTCTATAAACAGCACTAAACAAGGGCAACAGTGCTGACAAAGCTAACAGTGCTACCAGGGGGGAACCAAAGGGTGGGTGCAAAGTTTCCACAACAACATCGTCCCAAACCGCGAAGTGGCAGGGATGTGCTAACCAGTGGGAGGCATACATGCGCTGAAATGCATGCACAGCCAGACCAGTTTACGACAACAAACCACGGAGAAGCTTGGATTACAACACACACAGAGGTAGCCTCATGTCATGATCTGCCCAGAGCGCTATTACTTCATGATATCTTTACATAGCAATCAGTGGTTTGCTGCTATATTAAGAATGTCACATACAGAACCTTTCATGTGTATAAAACGTGTAGCATTGCTTTATATTAAACAACCCAGGAGTAGGGCTGCAACTAACGATTATTTTCATTGTCGACTAATCTGTCAATTATTTCTTCGATTAGTCGACTAATGAAAAATGGGTTAAAATGTTGAAAAATGTCGGTCTGTCTCTCCCAAACCCCAAAATTATGTCATCTAATGCCTTGTTTCGTACTCACGCCAAAGGGTTTTAGCTCACCGTCATGGGAGAGTGTGTAAAGCTGCCAATATCTGAACGTAAGAAGCTGCAATAAGAGTATTTTGGGGTACTTTATAGTACTTTTCCATGAAAAATGACTCAAACCGATCAGTTGACTACTAAAATAATCACAGATTATTTTAATAGTAGATTAGTCATCAATTAGTCGACTAATCGTTGCAGCCCTACCCAGGAGTAATTAAAATCAGCCCCACATCAAACAGTTACACCACTGAAATACTGCTCAAATGTCAGTGCATCAACAACAATATCCCAATATATCCAAAACTGAAATAAATATCTACTTAAAAAAATAGTGTAACACTCTCAAAGCGGACAGTCTGCATTTCAAAACTTTTACTTTTCATACTTTAAGTATATTTAGCTGATAATACTATTTTACTTTTACTTACGTTGCGCAAAAATTTAATATAAGACTTGTTTAGTACTTATTTTACCACTATTTTTCGGCTCAGCACGTTTGGAACAGTCATTGTCTCTGCCAAATACAGTTAAACTAAACACATATCCTCTGTTAGGGCTAGTGTCCAACCAATATGGGATTTCTGAGACCAATACCAATAGCAATTTGAGAGGGGAAGAATTCACTGATAACGGATATGGCAGCAGATTTAGTGAATTTTTGAGGTGGAATGAATATATACCCTCTTTAAGTGGATTGTGTGTCGATTTTGCACCGATACGATCATGCAAAGGTACTCAAAAGGCTGCCTTCTTAAAAATAACTTAATTAAAGAACATTTTTCATTGGTGTATACTGTCGACCAATTCTGGAAATGAACCAAATCACTGGATTTGACAGAGCCCTGGCATATCTTTGAAAACTACATTACCATCTTTGGAGAAGTAGTCTAAATCACCCAAAGCATTGTTTTCAGTATTATATCTTCTCAAGAAAAAGTTTTCACATAGCTCTTCACCCTAATACCAATCAGTGATATGACCATATCTGCTGATAAAATAGCTTGACTGATAAATCAGTCGGGCCCTCATTAAAGCTTCTAGAAGGACAACAGTGTAACAAAAAAGCATAATATCTACATTTTAAAGCAAATATGTGATTGGAACATACTAAGCATATAGATGGACAGTTGTAAAGTGGCTTGATGCTGCAGCAGCTTCAGCAGCTTTAATGTTGTGATACTTGTATTAAAAGTAAGTAATTAAAATCTTAACACCCTTAAAAGCCATTGTACCCATGTGAATTTAAGCTAACCCTAGCTGCTACCTTTTGTATGGATGCGAACTACAAACCTGTCGCACACAGTGTTCAGGGCGACATGGGGTGAGTATCTGATGACAGATTTGAGGTTGAGCATCATTTTAAAGACACAGGAAGACCAGCAGGTTTCATTTAAAGATCAACACAGAAATATAGGATCACATTTTATAGGGTGAAATTTGTATTCATACCCCATATGCCCACTTTTAAAAGAATATGGAATATAGTGCATTGAAGCATGATAACAACTGAAGACAATAAAACCTGATAAATGTGAGTTTTTCAAGGAAAAAGCTCCACTGGCTGAAGCACCAGCGGAAATAGCATCACACAGTGCCATCACAGCAGAGCATTGTCAGGGTGATGCAAAGCATGTAGCAGGTGACTGAGGCAACGGCGTGTCCATTTCCCAGGGGACGCATGTTTTTCTGTTAAACCGTTGTTTCAGTGTTTTTCCAGCCGATAAAGGAGCTGACCTTTCGACACGGCTCTAAAAATAGCAACATTCTCAAACAAAGGCAAGCTCATGGGATAAGTAAGACGCTTGTGAAGTACAGGTGCACACGAACGTCTGCACTCACAAAAGCTGACACACATGCAGGCACACTGGCTTATGCACACACACGCACACACCTCATTGCCCTCTCCATCAGGCCCCCTGACACCTGGTCAATTTCTGCTCAGGGAAATGCGCTCCTTTCCTATCGACGAGCTTGAATTAGATTGGTTTAAGTCATCTGTCTTATAGAGAGGTCGGAGTCTTGTCTCTCTAAAGGCTAACAGCAGACACACTGGTTTTCTGTCGAGGATCAATTGTAACTGTTAGCATGCAAAAAGCATGTGTTCATAGGATAACAGTTTGATGTCCTCACTGCAGCTGGGAGGCTGAGATTCTGGCCATTTCTGTTCGGCAAGAATAGAGAATTACTCTTGAAGCAAGGCAGTGAAGCTGAAGGTCCTGGGAGGATCACAAGTCAGACTACAAACCCCTAATCATGGTCAAGAATCCTCTGCTGATGCCACTGGTAAAAGCCCTTGCTCTGTAAAGACGGGCTCACCATACATGCGCTCACTGAATTTCGCTGCTCAGATCAATAAACCTGCAGAAAGATCACCTGACCCAACAGTTCCCTCATCTCTACAGATCGTTTCAGTGTCTTTCAGCCCAGTGTTTTAGTTTTATGGCCCCAACTTTACTGTTTTCCTTCACTCTCACTGCTCTCATCAAAATGCTTCCTGCAGCAGCAGTTGTGTTCAGCAAAGCTCTCATAAATCCAGTGAACGCTACATGTCCAGCATTAGGGATGTCAACCGTTAACTGTTTATCAGTTAACCGCAAGGATATTTTTGACCTCTTACGCACGCCAGTCTATCGGTTAATTTTGCAAATCTTTAGTTTGGTAGTAGCAGTAACACAATGCTGAACCACAACAAAGCTAATAAGGTATTCATGGTTAGCTAGCCACTGCTGCTCCACATCACGCACCACCCCAGTCTGTTGGGAGCTAGCTAGCATTGCCATGTATTTGGCCTTGTTGCAGACACATTTTGTCCACCGGCTGTCTCCCCCAAGGTTGCCCTGGTGAGTAAGCTGCTTAATTTTGAACCACAATACCCCTTTAGCACTGTAATCAATGTTATCACTGTTAGCTTTGTTAGTGCTGTTAGCTGTATCAGCATGGCTAGCGGTGCTAACATAGTTAACAATGCTAAAGGGGTTTTACAGCTCAAAATAAAGCTGCTTCCTCACCAAGGCTACCTGGGATGAGACCAGAGGGTGGCAACCACATTTCTGAAGCAATGTCGTCCAAACCCATGGCGGCAAGACAGCGCTACTTGTGGTAATTGCTAGCTAGCTCCCGCAGTGTAAAACGTCTAGCTAATTAGTTGAGACTGGACTGTGGGTAGTGGGCACCATATATCCAGATGGTAATGCGGCTAGCTGCCGACGTGTCAGCAAACCAGGAAAGACATTTACAACACAATATATTAAAATTTCATCACTTCTAAATGGATAGATCTTCGCGAAAGCTCATTAAGTGAATGGAGCACCGGGCTAAAAGGAGGGTGCCTCTCGATTTCACGTAATTTTTGCTTTTTTCCCCTAAAAATTAACTAGCTAGTTGCTGGTTTTGGGTTTCGGGCTATTGAAAGCAAAAATAACCAACATGACATTCCTATCCAACACCAAACAGCAGCCAGACAAAGTGAGCTACTAGCTGGTGAACACTGTGAGGCATTTAGCAGCTAAAACACTGAATATTTCACTCAAATGTTAGTGGAGAACAAAACAGAGCAAAAAAGAGACAGTATTAGACTTTAAAACAACACATGGCAAGAAAGACAACTCTAAATGAATGCTAATATCGCTCCACACTTGCTGGATGCGCAAATAGGCATTTCTTTGTCACTAACAACAGATCAATTTTATACGCGAAAAATGTGTCAATGCTGTGTTAATTTCACATCAAACGTGGCACAAGGTGACACTGAATACTGAGTAAATTCTATGGCAATCTGTCCATTAGATTTTGATATTTCTTGTGGCATTATTGGTGATGATGCTAGTGTAGGAGGCACCAAACATCAGTATTTATCCTATCCAAACCCTAAATATAAAAACGATATTCATAGGCAGTAGTTGATATTTGGCTCTGAATAAATGTGAAAGGGATGGAAGGAAGGGCAGGCTGACTGACCGACCCTCTGATAGGCAAAAGCAACCTTTGGGTATGACACTAATAGCACACACATGCAAGTGTATAACCACAGAAGCAGCATAAAGATCCAGATATTTTAATAAACCCAAACAAACAGCTTGGAGCACTATTCTATTTTCTGCATTTCATTTTTGACTTGACCCTCACTCTAACAAAATTTTTAACAAATAAGGACTACTGACTAGAGCTCCCTGGGACCCCAGAAGAATCTGTAAGAAACAACCAACATAGCAAAATGTTTTCTAATCCTTTATGAAAGTTAGTTGATTTGCATGTTGTGTAAAATTAAATATGCTTCTCTTTAATTCAAATTGCAGCTTATATCCCAAGTACAATCCAGTTAAGTACTCAAAAGCTTATTTACTATCCTTTGATTCTGGTATTATTTAGTTTTCGTGCTTTCAAGTAAACATTATTTGTTATATTTATATGGTGAAACCAACCAGGGCCATTTTGACCCCATTATGAAATAACTGAAATAAACCCACAGCCATCAAAAGCCTTTTTCTTTCAGTACAAAAGTAGATGAAGACCTTGGTCTCAGTATGAACGTCTTTCAAAATAAATGTCTAAGTTAGTCAAAGTTAGATTTCTTAATTAGTACATAATATTAAATGAGTAATGTCTACATATAACTTTGAACACCACACGCCATAGGCAGTTATGACACACCATTAGCTTATGCTATTGGCATGTGACAGGAGGAACAAGCATTTGCTACCTTCCCATCTGTCTTGCAGGAGGAGAGGCAACATCTTTTTATGAGTAGGTTTTTCAGCCCAGTGTTGGACACCCACAGCAGCAGGTGGAGTTTTCCTCGAATTGGTCGATTGAATTTGATATTTTTATTATCTAATTATGTAATGTAATTCTGCCTTTGAGCACAATTTTACCTCAGTAACCTCAGTATTTACGGTCGTGGACAGAACTGTGTCTGCTTCGTCTATGTCTGTCTTCTTGAAAATGACTTACCTGAACTGACTGATGAGTGCCCCTACCTTCCCTCCTGATAGTGTGTGATACTTTAAACTAGACCCCATGGCAAACATGAACTCAATAAATAGTTCCATCCATTAAAACTGCATTGGTGAAATCAGGTGCCCCAAGACTCCAATACATTGGTACCTTTACAAATCCCAAATTACGACAGAAGCTGAAAACAATGACATGAAGTCATCAGGAAAAGTCATCTTGACAAAGTCGTGAAAAAGTGGAATGATAGAATAAAGCAGCTATGAGATATGACAAAGAGTGTGGGTATAGCTCTGGGGTCTGCGAGTACACAAATCGTAGAGTTGGGACATTCAGCTTATTTAAAATTCATAGTTTGAGCCGTGATTGTTTGTACACGGTTCTCATCATGAAGGTGGCTGAGCAGGTGGCTAGCGGCTAACAGCGTGAACAACAGCAACAGTGCTTACAGAACAAACCATGTTAAACCAGAAGGTGGGCGTTACACTTTCATAACAACACTATCGCCATTATCAGACGTAACAGCCCATAACTACCGTATAGGTGCAGAGCAGTGGCAATTAGCTAGCCAGGGACTCGCATGCACTAACATGCACATGCAGCTTGGCCCTCACACCACCACAACAAACGGAGAGGTTCAAATTACAACACACAAAGAGGTAGTACTCCACTTTATCTTTACTAGGGTTGAAGCGATATACAAGTTTCAAGGTATACAGTGAAACTTGTACACTGGTTACAGTGTAACTTTCATACTGGTTACATTTGCTTATCTACAATATTGGGAAAAAATGTAACTGGAATGGTTTCAAGTTTCAATTATAGTAATAAAACATTTGTTCAACCAACAATAAACCTTCTGTTTTCATTCCTTTAAGGGTCATAAATTCTGTAATACTGTGATACCATGAAACCGCAATATTTTCTGAGACAGTAATTGTACCATGAAAATCTCATACTGTTGCATACCCTAAGCTTTACATAGCAAAACAGCTGTTTGTCGCCATATTAATGTTCTGAATGTGCACAGAATCTTCAATGCCAGTATGTCAACAAAGATGCTGGGGACAGAGAGCAGGTAGGCCTACACCATCAGTTGCAGCAGGTGAACCTACTCCCCAGAGTGGAGCTCCTCCATCAGCTCCTGTGACACATCTGTTGATTCACCACACAGCACAAGTCAATCCCAGTCTCTCACTCTGACTCTTGTGTTTTGGTTTCCTTCTCTGTTTGTGTGCACACTGAAACACACATTTGCAGAGGGACACAGGGAGGGATGGTGCTCCTTAAGAAAACTAAAACAGACTCTGCAGTGCAAGCACACCGTTGCTAAGTAACACACAGGAAGCTCCCCGAAGTACACTCCAGTAAGTTCAGTGGCTTGTCACAAGCCTACACATGGTGCACAGGTAAACACACTGAGTCAAGTTTGCTCATCTCTCCGCCACAGAGTTCTTTAAACCTATAGTAGGTGGAGCGGTAAACATCCTCAGGCGGAGGGTGATTGTTTTTTGACAACATTTACATACGGGCATACGGCATCTTAAAGTATATAGACACCGTAAATTTTGGTGACATTTAGTGTGCGACAAAAAAAAGCAATGGTGGGGGCAAAGGGAGAAAAATGTGAGTGTGTGAAAAAACCGGACGAGTATGAGAATGAGTGAAGAAAGGGAGAGGAGGGGGAGAGATAGAAAAGCGCTGTGCTGCAGCAGCAGAAAAGCCAGGCCATGTAATTTATGGGAGCCCATACTCATAAAACATGAATCTTGTCCATGAAGTGCTGAATCATTCGCTGTGCGCGCCCACCGGTCCGCCTCCTGCTCCCACATATATGCATGTGTGTACACAAGCAAATATGCACAGCAGGGACACGCACACGCACACAGTCCACCTACACCGAGTCCTTCTCCCATTCACACACTCCAACATGATGCTCCCTCACATGACACACACTCACCTTCTACCTAAACTTGTGCTATATATTTTATTGACAAATTCAACACCACACACACACACACACACACACACACACACTCGCTGCGCTCCAAGTNTCAACACCACACACACACACACACACACACACACACACACACACTCGCTGCGCTCCAAGTTCTGTCTGTCCGACTGCTTCTACTACTCCCCCACTCCTGCAGCACCCAGCCCGCCCACCTACTCCTTCCTCCCACTGCACTTGATGCGCTAGCTATAGAGTATTCCCAATAAAACTATTTTATTATGAGCCCTCTCCCTTTGGGTTGGATTGAGTAAGTGGCTGAGTTCAGCTCTTCAGCACGACAGACACTCAATACGAGCGTTAGCTTTGACTTCATCAGGATCCTAGTGCAGCATTAGCTGATTAAATACAACGCGATCTTTAGCCCCATTCGCACGGGACTAGTATTACCTGGGGACCTCATGTGATTCAGAAATTACCCCCCGCCCCCTATGGCTGTGTTTCATGCAGCGCATATTCCAATTTCCTGAAGTTATTCCCTGGATATGATGCTCACAGACATATGTAACTCCACTCTACAGATGTACAGTGTTAACCTCCTTTTTTACCTTTAATTGTGAGTTTAACAAACAATTTTGCCAAACACTGTCATACGTTACTCATCTCATCATCTTTTGAGATTTTGCTCTTCTGATTGATTTGAGCTAACCGGTCTCGCTGTGTAGCAAGATGAGCCTCCTGCACCCAAAATGATGACAAAACGTTCATTGATAATTTTCAATGCAGCCTCAGTTATTCTAGACCAGAAAGAGGTGGATAGAAAGCACAAAAAACCTTGATACTGCTCAAATAAACGAGATGTTGATTCGCTCGAGACTAATATTATCATGACCTCTGTGTTGGGCAAAATATGGTTGGTAATTTGGGGTGGAATTTTTATTTGACAAATTACAGACATGGTAATTGTAAATGGTAAATGGACTGCACTTACATACACCTTTGTAGTCAGACTACTTAAAGCGCTTTTTCACTATGTCACATTCACCCATTCACACAATGGTGGCTGAGGGTATCATACAAGGTGCCACCTGCTACTCAGTAAGCATTTACATACAGTGATGGAACAGCCATCAAGTGCAATAAAGGGTTCAGTATCTTGTCCAAGGATACTTCAACATGCGGACTGAAGGAGCCAGGGATTAAACCGCCAATCTTCCAACTGGTGGACTACCTGCTCCACCTCTGAGCCACAAGATCACAGACGGCCTCCACCATTATTACAAATCACAATAGGTCTCCAGGTAATACTAGCCCCCTGCAAATAGGGTTTTACCCATGTTAAATCAGCTGGCAGAGCCACACATTCTCCTGAGGGCTGTGCCACAAAGTTTCGACAGAACCAGGCTCTCTTTGCCTTAGCTGGCTCGACAAACCTTAGAGCCTCTGTCACATGTAACTGGTCAACTTGCTCCGTTAACCCAGGCTTTCTTTCTCAGTCTCTGTGCTTGTTCCAATAAAACGAGTCAAATGACATGTTCAGTGCGTCATTTGACTCCTAAAATTGATCAATTGTGCTGGCTACTTCCCCTTTTAATGAATTAAATAAATAAAATTAATACAATAAAATGTAACACTGTTGCTTCAGTTAAGGCAAGAGACATATGCTGGCAGAAAATTACTACTCGTGTAAAGTCGCAAGAGAATATATTTATGTTATGTTTACTTTTAATATGGCAGCTGCACATTCTACAGCTCTTGTTACACTTAAAAACTGCATTTTTGTTTATTAAAATTGTCCCATAACACAGAAGAGAAGGGACAATCATCTAACTTTTTGGCCAAATCAAATAAAAATTAATTTTATTAACTGAATATTATCAGCAATAATATACTAATCAGTTCTTTAACCACTGTTCTATCAGCTGTTATATACCAGCAGTGTAAAACAGACTCCATCAAATCAGGACCAAGCAGAGAAACATAATCCACAGTGGCAACGTTATGGTGGTTTGAAGGAATTAAATGGCTTTTTATATTCAAGTAATCGTCATGCTGATTAATAATGTAGTGAACTATTAATGTATAATGCTACCTGCGGTTTGGTACAGTAGAAGGCTTTTAAGAGTCAGTGTGGACAAATGACCAGAGAGTACAGTTGTTCAGTGGGAGCAAAAACAGCAAATAAAATAAATGACTATTTTTTACTCAGATTTTCTGCATCACTGATATACTGTAGGCTCTTGTGGCAAAATGTGGTACATACAGTGAGCACTACTGTGATTGCACAGCTTCAATTGGTGGCATTAATTTGAACGTTACTACTCAACCAGTTGAAAAAGTGCATTTATAACGTGTTCCTTTTGCTGAGAATCTGTGTAGCTTTTAGATTGATATTGATTAAATAGAGCGATGCAACTCAAAGGAGCTGTGAAAGGCGATTTCAAGTCGAAACTCTGAACATAACTTGTTCTCGACCAGATTAGACCTGCAGTAGTGCTGGGTGATATGTCCTGAGAATTATATCCTGATATTTTTTTAGGCTATATCTCAATACACGATATACATCTCAAAATTTTTTAAATCTGGGAGACAAAACTGAACATAATATTTCTGACCAAATACCTTCTCTGATGCGAGAGTTGTAGGGATGACTATTTCAAACACAAGTGCACAAATCAGCTTCACTATAACTCGCAGCATTCACAGACAAACACTTGTCTTTATCTGGACACATTTTCCCCACAAATACAACATGCTAATGTTTTTAGCACAAACCTATGGCATTTTACATTGTATAAATTAGCCTAGTGGCTAGCAGACTTTTCCTCTACTCATATGACGTCAGGAACAACAGCAACATTTAACAAAGGTAGTGTTACAGATTCTATTACATTACAACTCACAAGGTTTATCGACAAAACAACTGTCTTATACTAAACATGTTTTCCAAACAAATATAACATGCTAACGTTATTAGCACAAGCCTATGGCACTTTACATTGTATACATTAGCCTAGCGACAAGTGGAGATTTCCTCTGCTCACATGAAGCCAGGGTAAAACACACAAGACTTATAATGCTATTTTGTGGAGGCTTTATTGTCTTCACAATTTATTGTTTCTTATCTGTGAAATTAAAGTAAACAAAGGCTTTGTTTCCACTGAGGGAAATGGTTTCAGCTTACAAAAATAGACAGGTGGTCTGCGTTGCCGCGATGTGTAGTTACATTTCTAGGGAGGTGCACGTCAGGCTATGGAGTAGGTTACGGCGTTTATCCATCACAGAGGTATAAATTCCGCCTTAGACTCAACATACTAATCTTACTTTACTTTACTTTAGTTGGGAGTCTATTTGTAACTACTGTCCATTAGATGTTATTCTGAAGCACAGGTACCTTTTGTAACATCTGCTGATTGTTTGTCTTGGATCTCTCCTTACTGTATGTCAAATTCTACAGCACTTATCACGGCTAAACAATATATAAGGCTGATTATGCTCCATTATATCCAGAGTTGAAAGTAAATGATTGGAGGGATACCAAATTGGAATTAAATTATTTGTTCTACAGTGTCACAGTCAAAGTCTGCTGCCAATTAGAGAATGAGTACAAACTCATAAACTCAATATTTATTTGGCATGCTGCAGAGGGGGAGTTGTTTCTCTTTGGAGCTGTCCAAATGTTTAATTTTCACCTTATTCATGGTGAGCGTTTTATCACGAGCATTGTGTACACAGGGAAGCACTTCTACTGAGAAACAAAGCCAAGCAGCGAGTGCAGGAGATTCTCTCTCCGTGGCAGCTCTACAAACGTGCGTCTCCCTCTTACTTCACTCATTATATCTCCAGGTTATTGTCTTCATCTCTGTACTTTAGATAAAAGTATAAGTGAGAGATGCTAGCAGTGGTTCAGAGCTCTGGCCTTTACCGTCCCAAACGCTGGCTGGTACAGTAACAGAGAGATGAGAGTGTGTTCACATGCAGAGGGCACACATTGATCTTTGCTGCATAGTAAACAGTGGACACTTTGTTGAATATTCATGACCCTCCGTGCTCCAAGGTGATGAGTCTGAAGGTGGACAGGGGAAAAACCTGTCATTGAGAGCGCACCGGGGCATCATGGAGGGCTGTGAATCCTGTGGCCGGTACACACTGGCACTCACCCCCCCTCCCACACCTGTCCACCCTGTGCTCCTTCATTTTAAAAGCACTGCGAGGCAAAAAGCATTGTTCCAATATGTTGATCTGAGGGAGGTCACTCATGCACAATGTAGGAAAATACACACTTACGAGGTCAGAGTAAAGATGAGTATGTTTTATATATGAGAGGCGCTCGCAGGAAGTGGATGAAAAAAGAGTGGGAGAAAATCACAGGGATCACATGAGGGCAAAGTGCTGCTACTAAACACATAACAAGGCCAGGGGTGGATCTACGGATGGGTCTGGATGGGCACAGGCCACCCAGATTCATGTAATAAAAAAATTACATGAATCTGATAGGGTGGGCAAGCTGTCAATCTGTCAGTCAGCAGATTAACAGAGATGAGCTGCAGGTGGTGGCACTAATTCTCCAGTCAGATGCTTCTATACCTCTGCAGGAGAGGAGGGCTCAACAAGAGTGTTAGTCTCCTTATCACTCCACACTGATCTCTTCATCTGCCGTTATTTTTTGTCTCATCTGCAGGGCAGAAACGTGAAGTCTGTATTTCAAACTGTCAACATAGAAACTGCAGAAGAAGACGGCACAACACATGTTGGTATGCTGTGATTAGCATACACTTAGGGTGCTTTCACACCTGCCCTGTTTGGTCTGCTTCAATCAAACTCAAGGTTGTTTGCCCCCTAAGTGCGGTTTGTTTGGGCAGATGTGAACACAGCAATCACACTCAGGTGTGCACCAAAACAACCGGGCTGAGACCTTCTTGAAGAGGTGGTCTCGGTCTGGTTACAAACAAACTCTGGTGCGGTTCGTTTGTGGTGAGAACGTGTTCTGACCTGGATCTGAACCAACTGCAGTCACATGACACATTGTTTGGGTTAAACATGAGCATGTTACAGTCCTGGAGGATTATTAATGTGCACCTCCTCCTGTACTGCCTTAATATGCACATTCAGCACATCCAATGCATCAAAACATTGTTTTCTAGTTGGAGCCGCGCCTCGTTTTCAAACTGTATGGTTTGACTAAAATGAACAATGACAGCAATATAGTCCACGATGAGCAGCGCTAAAATCAACCTGCGTAGTTGTCCCTCCATTGTGACATTAGAAAGTGTCACATTTATCTTGCAAGTGTACTCTTCTTCAACGTTTGCTTTACTTCCTGGATTTTTCCCACATGGAAATTCTGACCAATCAAGAGCAGCTTTCTCACACAAGGCATTTGATCTGGTCCACTTGTAAATGCTGCCGTGAGAACACGAACCAACTCTAGGCAATTATACAACTTTGTGACAAAATTAGTCCCTGATTCAGACCAAAGCAAGACAGCTCTAGGTCTGAAAGCACCCTTAACGCTTGACTTCAGGCAAAAATAATCACAACATAGACCTCTACGAACTAAAGGGACTTTAATAATCGAGGAGTGGATGCATAGTTGGACTTTGTCTACTAAAAAGAAGCATAAACTTTTCTTCTGTCTCCCTTCTTTACCATGCCGGTAATTCTGAATGAATCATACTTCATCTTGGTTTCCACAAAATAAACTGAACAGCTGAACTATGGAGAATCTAACCAAGCTAGCAACATGTAGCATGTTCATACTGACAAACGTTTAAACATTTACATTTTGATGCGGGATGCTAAGCTGCTTAGAACCACGTTCGCTCAAGCAGGTCGTTCCTGGTGACCTGGTGGCTTTTATGAGGTTTAAATATTTTGAAAGCCAAGACTTTGTCTCTGTCCCTAACCCTACCTTACAATGAGCCTTTGATTCATAAGTTCAGAGAGACAAACAGGGAGGGAGAGTGGCGCTGAGAGGGACCTGAGTGCAGCTGAAAAGTGTCCGAAGGTTCTTATCATGCTTTTAAAAACTTCAAAGTTGTATTTGTCGTCTGAATCTGACAATGAGAGTTTCATATTCTGAAAGCCAAGACTTTATATAAAATCAAATGAAACCACAGAATGATTAAAAATCAAGATGATGACATAAATCCACATTTATCTAGAAATGAGTCGTCCATCTGATTTTGATAGGAGTGTGATTTGTGGGCAGTTAGTCTCCTTTTCGCTCCACACTGATCTGTGTTTTTATCTCTGCCTTCATTTTTCTTCTTCAGAACAGAAACATAAAGGTTTTTTAAGTCTTTCAAACTGTCAACGTACACAGAATCAAAAGAAAACACCAGAATCACGTCCATACAGAATATATATTGAGAAAACAAAACAAAAAGCACTGTGATAGCAGAAACAGCTGATCAGTCATGTGAGTTAAATGCTCTACGTTGATGGAAACACAGCTTCTGGCTCATATGTTATACCTGTGGTATGCTAACATGAGTTCTAGGTACACTAAAATTCACCATCAGTCCACCAGTGTTTTCACCCCATCATTTATACATATCTAAGCTTAAAACAAACCCAGGCCCATCTAGATTTTTTCCCGTCCAACCCATTAGCCACGTTCTGTGTCCGCCCTTGATGGCAACATGTGGTTACAGGCTTGTTTCCTGCTTTTTGATGCATTAACGCTCTCAGTTCAAGTAGAGCAAAGTTGCCCTGGATAATTAGTGGCTCTCTCATCTGCCTGTCACTGACACTGACTCGTATATTTTAAATAAACACCTCTGATCCCTTTAATTCAGCGAGGTGCTGCAATATCGCCACCCCTCCCTGTCACCGCTTATTCTCCGTTTAGCGTGAGAAAAACACGGGCCATTGTCTTCTGTGTGTGACCGCTGTGCACACATTGTGAGAGTGTGACAGCAACACTTTGACGTGTGTTATCTCATAACCAGCAGGTAATTCATCACGTATACAGCCCCAGTAGAGGCCCGGTCCTTTGTGTTAAAAGCCTCCTAAGAAGAAGACCTGCGCTACACAGTGGTGTAAATCACCAAGACAGAATCAGGGCTGTTGGGGCTAGCCTTGGCTTTCAGAACGCTCCTATCTGTTTTAAAATATCCTCTGGCCTTCTATAATAAACCCCCCTCAATTACAAACAGCCTACTTTGAGAGGCACCTAGCTAAACAGTGCAGTACAGTTCATGCTGAACTCAAATCTGTGGACGGTAAAGATTGGTACCTTAAAGAGGTGGAAGACATCCTGGAGTAAAAGTTTAAGAAGTAGAACAAATGCAGATGCTGAAACTTTTTGCAGATCTGTGTATATCTGGGGTTTTCCCAGTGTGAAGCACATGAGCATGAGTGTAAGCTCATGTAACACTGCATTTCTTAGGGATGCACTGTTTGTGAAATTCTACCAGCACTGATGTTTGATAAAACAATTGAGTTTAACAAACAACTTTTTACTTCAAACAGCTGTATTTATTTAAGTTTCTTGCCAAAAACAAAATTTTACAAGACTATATTTGACACATCATGATAACTCTATAATTTACCTTTGCCCAAAACTCATTTTTACCAAATAGAGCTTGAACACATCATATGGTAACTCAGTACAACCACTGTTAGCTGTTAGTTCTGGCCACCAGCTGCTAACGGCTAATGTTAACTAGCTCTCCTCCTGCTGGTTTCAACACAGATTTGTTGTTCACAATGTAGCCTTGTCAGGAAAAAAAAGTGCCGATAGTGAGATTACTGCGTCCTTTCGTCCCAAAAGCATCCCAGGGAAAATCTATGTTCATACCAAACACATTTTCCATTGTCCCCTGGATGACGGGACACTGTTAGTGTCGAGCTTTACTTTTTAGCCTGCGCAAAATTCATGTGACACAACAGAAAAACATCTACCAGCAGTCAATAAGGCGTATATCAGCCTATGCCAATGTTTGGCCGACATATCAGTGCATCCCTAGTAAGTCTGTCTCAGAGATAATTTCACCTTAGCAACAAAGGCTATCACCTTTACCCTTGAGGTTGAACATCACCGTCCAGAGACACTCGAACACACATTGGTAAAACATATCAGTTGTTATAAGTTAGCAAGTATTTAAGTACTTCAATCATTGTTTCTTTGCAAAATACTCAATCAATAATTCCTGCCACGGTAGTTGGCATGCTTTTTATTTATTACTTAAAATATTACTGAAGTTCAGGTGCAGAAGACATGATAAGCTGAAAATTGACTGACGGTAGAAAAAGACTGCAGATAACTTAAAGTGTTAATTCTTCACTTAATCTCATCAGTAAAACCATAAAATGCACAACAAAAAAAAGATAAGAGCAAGCAAATGAGTGTGTAGGTGCACAGGGACAGGAAGGTGGGCTGGTGAAGGGCGCTTAGCCAAGACTGCTCCTGTGATCTATGGGCATCCTATATCCAGCTCCATATGTTCTCCACGTGAGCACAGGTTCACCGACAAAATGCTCCATCGATGCATGTGGGGCCATTGATCACAGAGGAGAAGTTTCTAAATGGGAGACTTTGCCAACACATCAGGGCTCAGTACAATACTTATTGCTCCTAAGGGGGATAAGTTAAGCATAACAAAGACATACAGAGATTGCCCAGTTGCCCGACTATGTTACTTTTGTACATTTCATCGGTATCATATCAATGTTCCTAAAGTGATGTCGTATATGAGCTGACTTTGTCATCAAGAGGTAGAGGGGATAGTGGCAAGACCCCTGCCAAGCTGCAGGCCCCCGCAGATCATTGTTCGAGAACAACAAACAACAAAATAGGTTCTGTTTTAGCAACTTGTCGCAGTTTTTGCCGCTGAGAATAGTGCGTCGAAAAGTGGTTGTTCTTCACTGAGTAACTGCTGCCAGGATTGTGCCACCAAAACCAGATATTTTAAGCAAAACCTGATCTTTTCCCACCGATAACCAAGTGATTTTTGTGCCTAAACCTTACCACGTTTCTCACAGTATTGCTGAAACTTAAAGAAACATAAAGTTTGAACACATCTGTGCGAACACTACATACAAATGTAATGTAGTCATGCGCAGAAACTGGTAATCTTTTTACATGTCCTTGACAGATTACGCATGCTGTAATGGCCTGATGTTAATTTAGCACGTGACATACCAAGCTGTAGTTGTAGATACTCGCGGATTGTTAAAACCACCTTCCTCTCAATAAGAAAGTCTTTAATCAAAGACTCTGTGCTATGCTGTAATTAAATGAATAAAGAGGCTCTCCAGTTTCTCCAAGAGCCTCACTTAACCTGCAGGCAAGCTCCCAAGAGGCTTGCATACCTCCTACTCATGATGTACTCTCCCAGGGTGCTCTCTGTCTCCATCTCTTCATCAGTATCTATCTCTTTAGAAGTATCTATGCACGGATGCAGATTAGCTGTGATTGCTGCAGACAATATAAAGTATGATAATTGCAGACAAATTGTAGAAAAGTAGACATCCGGCACCAGTTTATGTGCTCACAATTACAAAATGAAGTGATGGAAATGAGCATGTTTAATGGGACAATGCACCACAAAAACAAAACTACATATTTTTGCTCTTACCTGTAGTTCTATTCATCAGCCTAAATTGTTTTTGGTGTGAGTTACTAAGTGATGGAGATATCGGCCTGCCTTCCCTTGAATATGGTCTAACTAGATGTCATCCGGCTTGTGGTGCTCAAAGCATCCAAAAAAGACAATCGAAAAACTCAACAGCAATGTCGCTTTCCAGAAATCATGACCATCAGGATAATCCACAGACCTTGTTGTGAGCAGTTTTAGAACTACTTTCTCTTTACTACACTACTCCCACCAATCGTATCTCCATGAAGAAGGAAGCATCTGCTCATGAATGAGAGGCTTATGACAAATGGTAATGGCGTCCTCCTCGGCTGAGCTGTAACGTTAGCTAGCCTAGAGGTGCTAGGTGAGCTAGTACAGGGTGTCTACAGGTATCAGACAGTTAAATTTAATGCTCTTTGAGACCCGTTCAAGATACCTTTTAACCAAATTTAGGGACAGATTTTTGGACACATCTTATGTTACTTATTTAAGCATCACAGGTAAGCATTGCAGGCAAGTAGTATATATGTGGTCTTGTGCTGAGGTAAATGATATGTAGGAATATGGTTATTGGAGTGAGTTAAGTCAGTCTACATTTTGCCAACAGGTAAGTGCAAGTATGAAGTAAAATGGCAGTATTATAAGTTGGGGTTTTTAAGAGAAATGTGGACTTTTGCATCGAAAGGCTTCACTCTTTTTCACAAAAAGAAATTGAAAATGGATTGTGTCATTAAGACTTTACAAATTCAAATTTCAGACAAATGACTTTTAATGTCTTATTGTTGTAACACTGAATTTAAGACATTTTAAGACTTTTTAAGGACCTGTAGACGTCCTGGAGTAGTAGATGCATGCCTCTTTCTGCGTAATGATACAGTTGGCAGGTGTAGCTCAGTAGAAAGAAAATAGTCCCTACATGAAATTGCTCACAACAAGGTCTGTGGATTATCTTGAGTAACAGTTTTGATTTAATCTAATCTAATTTAATTTAATTTGATAAATAAATAGATAAATAAATAAATAAAAGTATTTTATTTTATTTTATGTATTTATTTTATTTTTTAATTGAATGTACTCTTATTTAATTTAATTTCATAATTAAATACATTATTATTCCATTTTATTTTATTTTTATTTAATCTAATCTAATTTAATTTAATTCAATAATTAAATAAATAAATAAATGATTTTATTAATATTTTATTTTATATATTTATTCATTTAATTCTTTTTAGTTTTTCTTTTTTGTGTGTGCATTGAGCACTACAAGCTGAGTGCCATTTAGGTCCATTATATTCCAGAGAAGGCAGACATCTCTACGTCCAATATCTCCAAAACTCGGCAACTCACACCAAAAAAAAACCAAAACATCTACATTGATAAATAGCACTACAGGTAAGAGGAAAAATACATATTTCTGATTTTGGAATGAACCGTCCATTAAGGGCTTAAATATGTGTCCATTACCATCACAGTGTCTGTCACAGAAGCTCAGGGACATTCTGCCACCTCACTGTCTCATGATTCACTGGTAACAGACTTTTATCCCTTAGACTATATGACATACACTCATACCATAAAACCACCAATGTGTGCACAAACAAATAAACATACTGTTAGATGTCTACGACTCTGTGTCATTTAGGCCTTGAGATATCTGCTGCTAGTAAATCAAAAGGCGAGTGGACCGGCTGTGTGGTGCGCTCTATCACACTGATGACGCCTCTCTGACGAGTGGTAAAAACAGCTTTAAACTACACTGCAACTGCTGAAGCATTGCAATTCATACTTCTAAATTACTGTAGACAGAAGTTTCCTTAGAATACAATGTCTTCATGGGAGGAGAGAAAGCACATTATAGCACATGGAAGTGACAGCGATGACGAGTGGCCATCCAGCAGTTTCCTCAGATAGGCACAGAGGAGTGTAATGAAGCATGGAGCTGCTGATTTCAAATGGTAATCAAGACAGGCTTGGTAAATGACAACCACACAAAGCAACTCTCCGTCTGTCTTCTGACTGTCAGCTCTAACAAGAAAATGTACCTGCAGATACAGGAAATGCCTTTGATGGGAATATAACATGACAAAGCCACAGGCCCCGACTCTAAAACTCTAACATGTATAAATAATGCACTGATAGGCATTTTAAGCCTTTTAAATTCTTGACATTCGAGTAAAACTCTGCAACAGACACAAGGAGCACAGGATGTGAACTCAAAAAGTTAAGTATAAGGTTGTAGGTTGGATCAGATGGAGTTTAGATGGTGAAGTTCAGCACCATGGACAGCACCACCATCGCTGTACACCACTGTGAGCTGATTCAGAGATGAGAGCTTCCTTCAGCAAATAGAAAGTGGTAAATGGACTGCATTTACATAGTGCTTTTCAAGCTGAGCAGGACAAAGCGCTCGACAATGCCTCTCATTCACCCATGCACACACACACATACACACAGACTCACATTCACATGGCAGAGCTGCCGTGCAAGGTGCCGGCCAGATGATATTACTTTCAACAAACAGAGCAATCTGAACGGGAAAGACAAAAGACTGAGGGAACTGATCTGGGAATTCAACACTCAAGAATTTTTTTGACTAGATAGTACAACATTGGCAAAAAGGCACAGTCATTTGCAGTTCTGGATGCTGCATGTTGCAAAGCACTTTGTCCCATTAAGGAGTAACACTTCTACAAGACAATTACAAATGCATAGATGTACAAGCAAACTATTTCAGCTAGGGAGATATCCACCTTTTTCAAGAAAATGGTGGTGACAAAACATGGTTTCATTTATCCAGTCGTATGCTCAGTACTTCCCAAAAGGTATGTAAGCAATCTTACTATATAATGACGAAAACTCTGTCTGTCTGTGTGTCTGTTCCACGTTTTTCTCCTCACTGACTTGGTCAATCCATGTGAAATTTGGCACAGTGGTAGAGGGTCATGGGAGGATGCGAATGAAGCAATATTACATCAGTTGGCCAAAGGGGGGCGCTATAGCAACTGATTGAAATTGCAAACTTTGAA
>NC_065512.1:13596408-13702824 GCF_006386435.1 Epinephelus moara | reverse complement strand
CCATATTGATTTTTACTAATCTTGGTAGATATGTAGAACAGGACGCCTCAAGGTGACTGGAGAAATTTAACTCTAATTGGCAACTGGGTGGCGCTATAACAACAGAAAAATGCTTAAAAATGGCTAAAATGTGACCGATCGCTGTGGCTCCCCCTGTGGACCAATGTTTTGGGGTTTTTTTCTAATATTTGGTATGACTAAGTCATGGTATGGTATGCTGTACATAATCACAGAAAAAGTCAGTGTGTCATTCTGTCTGTCCCACGTTTTTCTACTCGCTGACGTGGTTAATCTATGTGAAACTGCACATAGGCATTGAGGATTGGCATAGGTAGAAGGTGACAGAGCTACCAATGGGTATGGAGTAGTATCTATTTAATTAACAACATGGCTAACTTTCTGTTGCATGGCTTGTGTGTTAATGCATATGACCATATATAATGACTATTGTGTTTCATCTATGTTTACTTTCTTTTGCTGCTCTGCATGTCTGCATGTAATGCTAATCTGTGTGTTGGTGCTCCATGCTGCTTGCATGTCTGTTTGTGCTAACATGCTGTTTGTTGTTGTGTTATTGTATTGTACTGTTGCTTGTTGCTTTGCAGCAATTTCTAATTGCTGTAGTTAATGGCATCTTTATGTCTTTATGCAGTCTTTTCCTGTGAATTTTATCCTTTTATTGGTTTCAAAACATCTTGCCAAAGGACTGCAGTTGAAAATTAGCCAGCTGGCTAACACTGGCACATTTACAGAAATGTTGATTAATGTGCCTTATCCTTATAAATAAAATGAATGAAATGAAACAAACAGTCCTTTCCAACAGAGAACTGAACATCAAGTGAAACTTCATCTATGCTCTTTTCAAAGCCAGACTCCATTGACAAAAACAGTAATTTTATATTACTGAATGCAGGAGCTCCTGCTCTACCACTGCCTTGATAAGTTAGCTCATTAGTGTTATTGTGTGACTTTAATGTTTTAAAGGGTTACTTCGGATTCACCAAAGTCACACAGTGACACAGACAAACTACTAATCGAAGCAGTGGTTGTTCAGCAGCTCCCTCAATCTGTGAGGTAAAATGACTGTGTTTCTCAATGGAGTCTGGCTTTGAAGAGAGCATAGATAAGTTTCACTTTCAGTTCAGTTTTAAATACTAAGGTTTTAGCAAAACTCGGTAAGTAACTGATATACAAATGGTCATTTGGGGGTGAAGTATTCCTTAAAGTCTGTCACAGTTTGACATACATTACCAAGAATAAAGATGATAAACTCATGTGTCACAAGGACCAGCAAAACTTTAGGTAGTGACAGGTGGTTACGTTATTGTGTAACTGTTCCTTTCTTAACCCTCCAAACCAACTGTGACACAGCTCTTTTACTGAAGAGGTAAAAGAAACCATCAGCTATTGGTCTTCAAGCTGCATGTCTGCCATCCAGCATCTTAATCACAAACACACCTGAAAACACACTTGAATGTATGCAAACTTGTACCACGCTATCTGATTGGGCAGAGCGACTTTGGTGTTGATTGATGGGTTCACAGAATCAGTCAGCCATGGCAGCAGTGCCCTTCATCAGTCACTCTGACTACACACTGACCACAGGGAGCGATTAAGCTGTGACACCCATAGGACACTTAGAACTCACCACAGGGGGGTGGGAGGGATGAAAGTTGTGACATCAATGATGCAGGAGGAGAACAAATAAAAACTGTGAGAACTGGGAAACTGATAGTTTGTGACAGGTGCAGCTGTAACGTCCAGTTTTATAACCACAAAAAAATCAACAACATGTGACATAAAAAAGAGAGCCAATGACAGCACTGCCTTGTCTTTTTTTATTTTAAGAGGGACAAGTATAGCTGTTTCATATGTAGTGGAAACTTTGAAACTGTCGGAACTTTACCTTTCACTTTTCAATTTTATGTTGTAACAAAGTTGTGGTTAATGTGTGGTTAGGAAGGCATCATGTTTAGGCTTAAATTTCCCAGTTGGTCACTCCAAACTGAAGATGTCCCAATGATTTGGTAAAAAATACCCACTTTTGTTGCTACAAACATGGCTGAAAATGTCCCAACCCCTTGTGAAAGAATATCTGATTTTATCCCTACAGACACAGCTGAAAATGTCCCGACCTCTCGTTAAAATAATACTTGATGTTGTTGCCACAAACACAGCTGGAAATGTCCGTCATTTGTGTTAAAAAATATCCCCTTTAGTCGCTACAAACATGACTGGAAATGTCCTAAACTCTCGTTAAAATAAAAAAAAAGCCTGCTTTTGATACTACATACATGGTTGAGAATGTCCCAAATCTCATTAAAAAATACCTGCTTTTGTCACTACAAACACGTCTAGAAAAGTCCCAGACTCTTCTTAATAATACCCTCTTTTGTTGCTACAAACACAGCTGGAAATATCTAGAACTCTTGCTAAAACAATATCTGCATTTGATGCTACAAACACAGCTGGAAATGTCCCAACCTCTTGTTAAAAAATACCCACTTTTGTCGCTATAAACATGACTCGAAATTTCCTGACCTCTTCTTAAAAAATACCTGATGATGTTGCTACAAACACAGCTAGAGATGTCTGTAGGTTACATTAAAAATACCTGCTTTAGTCACAACAAACATGGCAAGAAATGTCCCAAACTCTCATTGAAAAATCCCTGTTTTTGATGCTACAAACACAGCTGGAAATGTCCTGACCTCTCGTTCAAAATACCCTCTACTGTAGCTACAAACACAGCTGGAAATGTCCCGACCTCTTGTTAAAAATGCCCTCTTTTGTTGCTAGAAACAAAACTGAAAATACCTGGACCTCTCATTAAAAAATACCTGCTTTTTTTCGCTGCAAACACAACTGAAAATGTCCCAAACGTGCGTTAAAACAAACCCTGCTTTTGTTGCTATAAACATGGCTGGAAATGTACAAAATTCTTCTTAAAAAATACCTGCTTTTTTCACTGCAAACAAGTCTGGAAATGTCCTGAACTCCTGTTAAAAAATACCCACTTTTGTTGCTGCAAACAAAGCTGGAAATGTCCTGAACTCCCGTTAAAAAATGCCCCCTTTTGTTGCTGGTCTCAAACAGTGGTCTGTCTGCTGCTTGGCAGTCATCTCACCTAGGTATCACACCATCCCCACTTGACAACAAACTGAACTCGTATATGTAATCTGAACTACATCTATTTAGAAATGTTATGATACATATGAAAGTACAAATGTAACATATCTGTGTTTGCAGAGACATTCAATACAACATTTCACTCCAGCTACTGGGCTGGTGTTTCACAAATGTATCCTTCACCATGTACACCTGCATGCAGGCACACACACACACACACACAGACGCTTGAATCACAGGCAAAGTACAATAGCCAGAAGGGTTAAAGTGAAGCAGGGAGCTGTAAAGGATCCGGTCTTGACCCATATTTTGACCATACTATTCAGGACAACCTGCTTAGCTTCATCCAACTGTTCTCTTATTATATTGTAAGTGGGTCTTGCCGTTCTGCACACAAATACCACTCAGTGCTTCTCAACATCCACAGATACTCAACACTAATATGCAAAAACCTCATCTCTCATTCACACACTCCAAACTGACACAGCCATCATTCATACACACTCAGCCTCACATTATACTGAGTACAATGTGTGTGAACCACAAGCAGGGAGGAAAAGGGAAATGGAAAACCAAATCATGAAATGCTTTCATCACTGACAGTAAAGACAAGATAAATAGTGGTCATTTAAAAGATTTTTATTTCTACTTGTATGTTGGTGGTAATTTGTCAGTATTGCTAAAAATTAGAATAACAACTGCACTTAAAAGACAAAAACACTGAAAGCTGAAGATCAAGTGATAATAACTGTAATTAAATTAGTTGGCACTTCTTATGTGTACATCCTAATGTGGGTCCAAGACTGACAAGACACTGGGGCACTCTGTATAAATTATCAAAGGTATCAGACAGTTGGTATGAATCCTGGCCAAGTGCATCATCTCCAGAAACTATTTGGAAAGTTTCAGTCTGCTTGTTGACATCAACATGCAAATAAGAAACAGGATGACAAGTCTAAACCCCCAACACATAGAAATGACTTTGTCTGGACCTTCAGTGTAGTACAAACCCGATGTGGTCTGACACCTCCTCCCGTCTCTCTGGAGCACCGCCTTGTGTTGACTCTAAACAACAGATGGGCATGAATATGTCAAGTGGTTCTTAAATGCTCGACGATGTGCTACTGTAGCACCACATGTGTATTCGTGCTCTCTCTCTCATACGCACAAGCACACACACACACACACACACACACTCAGTGGTATAAAGAGAATCTCTGACACACCTCAGGCCAAGGCCAAGAGCTGCCCCTTTGCCTGCATGTCATCCCTCACATTTGCACACAACAATCTTTCCACTGCTTTGTAGCTTTAAGACTGATACAAAAAATTAAAATTAAAATTTAACTGGTTTAGATCAACAGATATGAAAGTCAGAGGCCAGACAGGGTGCTCATGTTACTGGACTTTATTACTTTATTACAAGAGCTCTACTATCTCAATGCAATGTGCTGAAATAAGTCTCAAAATCAGTTGTGTAGTATTGTCAGGAATATGTCTTAAGAGTGCGGAGTTTGCATGTTCTCCCTGTGTCAGCATGGGTTTTCTCCAGGTACTCCAGCTTCCTCCCACAGTCCAAAGACATGCAGGTTAACTGATGACTCTAAATTGTCCGTAGGTGTGAATGTGAGTGTGAATGGTTGTCTGTCTCTATGTGTCAGCCCTGTGATAGTCTGGTGACCTGTCCAGGGTGAACCCTGCCTCTCACCCAATGTCAGCTGGGACAGGCTCCAGCACGCCCACGACCCCCAAGAGGATAACCCGTTACAGACAATGAATGAATTATCAAAGCAATTACAGGAACAGAAATTTCTCAACCTCTTCAAACACATTCAAGGCTAGGAATTTACAATACACTGACCAACTAACAACCTAAGACTCAATTATTTAACCCAAGACTATATTTCTATGTATGAAGAACAAAGTTCAGTTCTAAGCTAATTAATAAATGCCTGATAACCTTTAAGAGGCTCTATGCAAAATTCAGAGCGTATGAGTTGTCTGACACGGTTCTCAACACGGAGGTGGCTGAGGTGGCAGCTAGCAACTAACGTGCGAAACATTGGCAACAATGCTGATAGAGCTAACACTGTTAATCAGAGGGGAAGCAGAGGGTGGACGCCATCCCAGTATCAGCCGTAGCTGTCATATGAGCACAGCGTAACGTGGCAGCAATGAGCTAGCCCGTAGCTAGGGAGCTTACCATATGTGCTAACATGCAAAAGCTCAGCTTACATCATACACAGAGGGAGTGTGATTTTTTTTCTCTGTTCAAGACACCATTTTTCCACTATATCTTCACACAGCAAATAGCAATTTGCTGCTATGCATTCTCGGAACCCATCGGCTGTATTCGGCATCTGACTTCCGGCAGAAAGCGATACAGCCTCTGGGGACAGACCCCCGATTTTTTGGCATTCCGGTTTGATTTGGGCGGAGGAGGCGAATTTCCGTTTCCGACTTCCATTTATACATAAGTAAATATGCTGAACCATTGCAATGGATTCAGAGTTTGCAGTTATGCTGAACCATTGCAATGGATTCAGAGTTTGCAGTGACACCAATTATGTTCCGCCTCGTTAGTTTACCGCACGGAGCATTTAACCTGGCAACAACTGCAGCCGACTCAAACGTGATTGGTCAATATCACGTGGACTACAAACAGCGTACAACCGGAAACCAGGGCTCTTCCGCTCCTCCTGTTACATTTAGAATTGATTTTAAGCTCCTCCTCCTTGTATACAAACCCCTACATGGGTTAAGACCGAGCTATATTACTAACTCCTTTGTTAACTATTTGCATCCAAGAACACTGTGATCATCTGCTGCTGGTTTATTGGAGGTTCCAAAGGAAGCTAAAAATGTATCTGTTCACTTTAGCCTTTAACTCGCTCTGACTTTCCTGATACAGGTCTGAAACTCTTTGTTTTTATGCTTCACACTGCTGCAACTCTTTTAAAATGTTGTATCTTACTTGATTTTATGAAATAAAGTTTATCATCGTAGACAGATAGACAGAAAGAATTGTTGAAGACACTTAAAAGGGAATGTTTAAGAGTGTTTTGAGTCCTTGGCAGGCACAAATCACAGTTGCAGTTTTTTGGATTGGACAACATGTGTGTGTGGTGCACACAGATAAATGCATAATTGATAAATGCATAAATAAATGCATAAAAACATATCAAACCAAGCACCAAACACGAGCTGCACATTCCTTAATGGACATAATTCACTGTTAGGATGAATTCTCCATGACAACAAAGCATCCAAGGTAAAAGCTAGTAAGCTCAAACTGAGTTGCGATTGTTTTGAGAAAATAATTTAGCATTTATGGTCTGCTTTTCTATTAATTTCCCTCAAACAACTATGAAGTCCACATTAGTGTGATGTCAGGTGAAGACACTGACACACCTGCCTCTCCAGCAGCTGTGAACATCAGTAGAATTCACTGTATAGCGGCACCATTGCTTCCCCTGGGTATGTCAAAATGTAAGCAGGACCATGAGGACAAAGCCTACCTGTCAAACCAGTGGCAGCTTCAGCGTCTCCTTACCTCCTCTCAGCCTCAGCACTTACAGCACATTAAAAATATATCACTGCTACAAGATCTTCTGACAACACCATCTGTTCTCTGTTGGCCATGATGACGGCAAAACAGCTTAATGGTTAATTTACTGCTTTTGCATGATAGAGAGAGCCCCCCTTCCTGAACACACAGTGAACCGAGCCGCCGCTAATACAGCGCCGGTGAATCATCTGCTGTGGAGACGCAGTCTGTCGGAGACATTCAGGGGCGCCACTTTCTGTCAGCGAATGAGGTATTTAGAGGAGGTGATTGCAACTGTTGTGTCTGTAACCCTGGGAAGGCTTCTCACCTCCTGGAACATGATGAGAGCTGACTCACAGGGTGGGAAAATGGCATCTGATAGTCATCTGTGAATTTATCACTTACAAACGAGGCGATTTGGGACGTTGAGTTGTGTAGCTGCAGATCCCTTTATCCAGGTTATCTCGGCTTTTGTGCAGTTCAGTGTTCAACGCCACTGGTATATCTCCTGTGACCAATATCTCTTCACTATGACTTGGTTAATAAGAAATAATTTGTACGCATATTTGCACTACAACACTGCACATTCATGCCTGCATGTGCACCGTGCAGCATTTCAGTTTCCAGCCATTTAGAGATAAAACATCCTCGCAGGAGTGAGTGTGCAGGATCAGAGGGCTAATGAGTTAACACTGCAAGGAGGGTGAACAATCTAGCACACCTGGCATTTACCAGCTCTAAAGGTGTAGCGGGAAAGACGTATCAGACACATAAAAGCGAGGCGAAGGTGTGAGGGGGTAAAGAGGAGCAATCTGCACGAGAATAATGGTAGTACAAGCACAGATGAGTGTGTCAGCGAGATACAGTGAGCTAACACAAGACAAAGAGTTCATGGAAGAGACAGTGGACTGTGGGGAGCCGTCTTAACGGGCGCTGGCCCTCTGACAGTGGAACCAGTGCTGCTCCCTGTTGTTACCATTATCTGCCATGTAAAGAAGGCTTATTGTGGTTTAGCACAGCCGCCTTCTGGGACGCAGGAAAAAGCTGGCGAAATAAATGTTTCAAATATTAAAGGAAGGCGACAGTGTGAAACAACGCCTTGATCTGCTAGTCTGAGCTTGATTGCTTCTTTTTTTTGTTGCCTTTGTTCACATATCAAGAGGAGATGCTGGTATTTTCCTCATTCCAGAAAAAGATGCATCCGATGGGAAACACCTGGTCAGCCTGCTTGAATTAAAATTGTGTCACAACAAATCCTGGCAGGGTAAAATCTACAAATGTGCTTCACAGCTCCTCACGCTCAACAGCCCTTACTCCACAGTAAAAATCAGAGTGGGTAATACAGAGTAAATCTGTTATTCCAGAATAAATTGTGGCATTTTACATTTGTACATTTAATATATAGTGGATATGCTGAAACATTACGTTTCTTTAGGTTTCCATTTTACGTTGTGACAGCGCTGTGGTTAACATGTGGTTAGGTTTAGGCACAAAAACCACTTAGATACGGTCAGGAAAACATCATTCTTGAGCTTAAAATGCCCAGGCAGGTTGCTACAGACAAGGCTGGAAATGTCCAAAACTATTCTAACTATTGTTAAAATAACACCCCTTTATGTCTTTAGCAGTGATCTGTGGTCGTCTGCTGCTTGTTAGCTGTCTTGCCTTGCTGTCAAGCCATCCACCATCCCCTCCTGATGAGAAACTCACCTTATATACATGTAACCTGAACTACGTCATATCAATTAATCAATCGTTAATTTGCTGCATGAAGTTATACAAGGTACAACTCCAGTAAAATGTGATCTCATCCATTTTTTCAACCAGTGCATTGCAATTTAGCTCTTTTGCCTCTTCTTACATTGTGGACTGCTGCTTTTTATTTGTCTCTGTCTGCCTCTTCCAGATGGTTCTGATAACCCATGCTTTCTGGTTGTGGAATGATTTAACTGTAGTTTTGGGTACAATTGATACAGATGCTTCTGTTGCTTTCCGAATTAAATCCACCACAGACTCAATGAATTCATTGATGTCGTCAACAGTGGTGTCCTGGAGCGTGCTCCAGACTCTGTTGGGTTCCTGTTTGGTCACTAGAGGCATATACCCCCATTCTTTTATATATATTGACCTTTCCAAGATGGCCGCATGGTCACTCCTATTCAGGAGTACATACTAAGGTAGGTGAATATTTACACATTAGTTGTCTGTGGGCTAAAGTATTGTATTAATGGTAATGTGATGGATGGATGGATGGATGGATGGATGGATGGATGGATGGATGTATGGATGGATGGATGGATGGATGGATGGATGGATGGATGGATGGATGGACCACAAAACACCACTGAGAGACTCAAAATTCTGCAACTCGGCGACTAACCAGAACCAAGAAATGCACCATGACAACATGTTATTTTGGTAGCTGAGCTGTTACAATACCTTTACTTTGCCATAAATTATCTGCGAGCTAACTCTAGTATAATTAGTTGTAATTGTGCAACATCCCTGCAAAAATAAACAATATAATAACAAAATAAATATAGCAAATGGCATTGAATAAATCACTGCAGCCTGATTAACAGACCAACAAACAACAAAACTGGTTGTTTTTTACTGAGACATCCGCAACATTTCCAGCAGTGACTGTGCCACCAAGAACAGCTGTTTAAAGCCAAAACATGATCTTTTCCTAAACATAACCACTAGGGGTGGAGGAAAATAAAATCAATACAGCATAGTATCATGATAATTTTGTGTGGCAATATCATACTGTTACACAGACGCCAAGTGTCAATTTATTTAGTAGGTAAAATATAAATATTTCAAATACAAATTTAGCTTTTGGTAGCCTACAAGAATAATATAATCAATTGCTTTTTCAGTCCATTGGATACATTTTGCTGCATTAAAAATTATTGGCGTGAGAAGAACAGACTGAAAGCTTTGTCTTTTAGATTAAAAAAAAAAGCTGACAGTTATCCCTTGGGGACATAATTTGCAGTTGAAAATAGATAACAAATCACAGTATATTTCACTGCAATACATTTAAAATCACTATAATGTATCGTGACATACAGTATGTATTGTGATAATATTACATTGTCGTATTCCCACCCCTTCCAACTACACATTAACCACAGGATTGTTTAATGTAACATTTCAACATATCCGCTATATTATAAAATTAAAATGTGACATATCCATGGTTTGCAGGAGCACACATTGCCATCATTTACTCTGGTGACTGAGTTGCACCTGATGGCATACGTCAACATGTCACTCAGCTCGAGTTAGAAACACACTGTGCAGACAGGAATGCCTCCAGGATATGGCTAATTGGAGGTTTAAATTAATTCTTTTTTCCACAGAGGAAGTCAAACTTTACAAATTTCTGCATGTTTAATATATGTAGCAATAATGCCCCGAGGTTTAGGGGTGTGTCTCGTGCTCAGTAGTGCAGATAAATTTAAAAAAACTTACTGTCTGAATAAATTCTCGAAGGCGGCTGCTTTACAGTAAACACTGCAGGTCAACAAACATTTGTATCTGCCAAAGTAACTTGGCTAGATTATGTGAGCCAAACAACAAATGAGCGCTGGAATATTGCCTATTTAAATGTTCTTAAAACAACATCATATGCTACATTATTAAAAGGTTAAGGAAAATGGGCTGACTCCAGTTACACCCCTCTCCCAAAGTGAAGCCTTAACTTTTCCCTCAGATCTAAGCCGAAACATGCTGGTCTGGCCCAATGCAGTTTCCTTGTACAGTCAGACATGAATAAGGCATGTGGGGTGTACGACAAGGCCTATCCTCTGTGTCCAGTCACTTATCATTAGGGAGAGTGACACACACTAACTGTACGATGTCATAATTAGACAACACTCACTTCACTTGGAGTCTGGAGGAATAACACTTGTGACATGTTTCTACCGCAGGGTAGAACACGAGCGGTGGCTGCTGCTCTGCTCTCCACTGCTGCCGTGGTGAAAAGGACCCTTAACTACAGTGTGACAGTGTTTTATAAAAACATAAAGTTGTTTCTCAAACTTATTTTCAATCACGTGTTTTGAGAGTGCACTAAGAGGTTAACTGTTAGCTCGACACTGGAGGACAGGCAGTAAGGAAACATGGATTAGTCCTCCAAAAAGTTTTTGCTTTGTAATCTAGAAGGGCTGCAATTATTTTCGTCATTAATTTGATCATCTATAAAACACATCACAGACTAAATAATGTCAAAAAATAGTGAAAATACCCATCACAATATCCCAAAGTCAAAGGTTTTACTGTTATTTACAGTCCAAAACCCAACGATGTTTAATTCTAAATCGAGAAAAGCAATAAATCTTTACATTTCAAAAGCAGAAAAAAATCTAATTTATTGACTCATGGGGTTAGTGGATAGTGTTTAAAATAAGTATGAAGAATTATGTTGGTTAAATTAACGTGTTTTAGTCAGTTGACAACTTATTTTACGAAGTTGGTCAAAATCGAAAACATTTTATGACTAGGTTGAAATTAAAATAAATACGTTGGAATATCAAATAAAATAATTTGACCACTAAATATCGCCACAACTTTTGGATACATTTTAAGTTGGCTCAACTTAAGCTTTTCCAGGTCAAAGCAAATCATGTTGGTTGTACTAGATTAATTGAGTTTGTCAAATTACAAAAGACTCATGGGATTGACTCAATAACGCCAGTTGGAACTACTTAAAAAGATGCATGCAAATTGTTACCTGATTTTTAAAAAGTTAAACCAGTGGATCATTTTTTAGTGTATAAATGCAAACATTTGTTTCCTTGACCAACTGAAAAATAAATAGTTTCAGCACTAATATAAAGACACTGCCTTACATTTTTTGGTGTCACATTCATGCGGCCGTGCACAGTCCGTGCACAGCAGTTCTGGCCTACAGCAGACAACAGCAGGCTTACTTTGGCTCCGGTTGGCACTTCCCTCAATCCCCAGCTGTGGCTGAGGCTTTCTATGGGGAGGCAAAGTGGCTGGCGACCCCTGATAATGACGGGTCCAGATAGATTTTGCAAGGCTTCAATGGCAACACCTCATCCAGAACGAGATGGATGTCCACTTGCATGTATACAGCGCATGCACACGTGTCTCAGCTGGCAGATAAACAGCAATACACAGGGGTGACACAGTGGAATACATCTCAGCCCAAATAGGATACTAGAAAAACGCTGATCCAGCTTCTCCTTAGGACAAAATTCAGATCCACAGTCATTATATATCAACGAAGGTGGTCTAAATATTAGACACACCTCTCAGTATAATACAATACAATTAAACACCACCAAAATACAGCAGCCATTTAGGTCCTGATCAGACAGAGCTGTCTTTTTTGTTGAAGTCTGCTCTGATTTTACCAACTCAAGGCGTTCAGGGTGCTCCTGTAAAAATACGAGGCACTCAGCAACACAAAAGCAGCGAGCAAAACGCGTCGCTCTCATTTAAAACAGTTACAAAAAGCTGAATCAACAGGCAAAAGTCAACATTCTCAAACTGTTAAAACAAAAACTCAACATTACGATCCTAGGTGTAACTTATAAACTGCTAACTAAGGGTAAGATGTTACATTAAAAGTCAGTTTGCACGCTGCTTTCTTGCCCTCATTCAAAAAGTTGACAGTGTAAAGTGAACTGAGAGAAAGAGGCAGGACTCTAATATGCCGGACTCAAACCAGGGATGTCATGGTTACATGTGGCGCTATCAAGACCACTGGGGTTTTTTGTACGTCAAGATTCTGTGTAAGTCACTATCAATGGTGGATGTCTCCCTGGATGTGAAACTCCTCTTATATTGTAAATGGCGCACTAAAATGAAATCATGTTTCTTTCCGAGTCTCTTCCTTCCAGGAAAGCTTAAGATTAACTATGACTCAAATACAGTCTTTTCAAAATTTGGGTCTGGATTATCAGCACAAAGAATGCAAACTGTCTCTTTCTCCCTCTGCTCCTCCATCCTCTCATCTTCTCTCTGACAGAATCGCACGCAGGCAAGAGTACACAGTGTTTTCCACTGAATAAACCACATGTGTCATCACAGAAGATCCAGTGTGTGATCAGCGGAGGGAGGCGAGAGGTACAGGAAAAACGTGGAAAGGTTAAGTGTACACAAAGATATTGACGTGTGACTCAGAGAGAAGAAAGAGGAGTGGAAAGCTGTCGGATAGTGAGGCATGACTAAACAGTGAGAGACGGGAAAGACGGAAAGGAGAAGAGAGGCACGTTGGTAGAGAGGGGTAGAGGTTGAGATGGAAGAGGGTTGGAGTGAGAGACGGAGAGACTGAGACAGAGAGGTAGAGTCGTGTGTCCCCCGTCCCCCTCGTGTCTAGCTGCACTAATCAGCAACACAATGTCCCCCTGGGTGACTTAAGCCCCTGCAGAACAGGACTCTGGATGTCAACAACCCACTGATCCCCCGCTTCCTGGTGGGAAACACACACACATACACACACAGATGCGCAGGCACTCGAGCAGTCAGTCACTCGCTCACTTTGCAGCATACACTCCCACACTGGGTAGCGCAGGGCAGTGTAGGGCTGGCATCAATACAGTATTATCAGGCCCATCAGGTGACAGGGCTATTCTTAGAGTTTCCATATGCATCAAAGAGGGGGGAGATAGAGAGGGGCTAGAGAGGGAAGAGAGAACAGGGAGGTGTGTGTGTGTGGGACAGAGTAAGAGAGTCAAGAGTAACAGATAAAGAGGACTGGAACCAGTGGCTCTTTTGCTAAACTGCTGAATTAAAGCAGAGGTTTGGGTTTTCTCTGGTGCATCCAATACAATCTTTACATGCCAAGTGCTTGTTCAAAGAGTTACTGGTCACTGTGATCACTCCTCCTGTTGATGCTTTCATCCATTCATAGCACAAATACCCTGTAAAAGATGAGGAACAAAACCCACAATAGTTTTACTGTGAAAAACTGCCTTCTTTCATTAATTTTCTGTGATTGTTTATCCTGTTGGTGGTCGCGATGGAGCTGGAGCCTATCCCAGCTGACACTGGGTGAGAGGCAGGGTTCACCCTGGACAGGTCACCAGACTATCACAGGGCTGACACATAGAGACAGACAACCATTCACACTCACATTCACACCTACGGACAATTTAGAGTCACCAGTTAACCTGCATGTCTTTGGGCTGTGGGAGGAAGCTGGAGTACCTGGAGAAAACCCACACTGACACGAGGAGAACATGCAAACTCCACCCATCCTGGATTTGAACCAGGAACCCTCTTGCTGTGAGGCGACAATGCTTACCACTGCACTAACTTGCCGCCATTCCAAAGTCTGAGTAAGCAAAATCAAATCAGTCGATTCACCACCAGTATCGAGAGGAGGAGTGATTACAACAACCAAAACCTCAACTATATCTTGCCATCAACATACAGTGTGTGAGTGTAGCACTGAGATGCCCAGATGCCTCGGCAACTAAACAGAATTTGATTAAAGAAATTTTAGCTAATTTTAGTAGGGACTTTGGCTGGAAACCAGGGGGTCACCAGTTCATGTCCCCGTCTGGACCAAATATGGAGCGTGCACTGGTAGCTGAGCAAGGCACCGAACCCATGGGCAGCCCCTCACTCTGACATCTCTCCATTTAATCCATGTATAGGTTCTGTTTGTGCATGTGTGTGTGTTTCAGGCCTGTGTGTACATGACAACAGAGTGAAAATTCACTTGGGGATTAATAAACGTCCTCTTCTTCCGATGTGTGGATGCAAAAGCAGAATGACAGTACCATATGTTCAGGAAAATTGACAAAAGATTTTTTTAACTCAGCTGCTATGAACTGACACTTAAAACCAAACTAGAAAAAAGTCCTGTAATTGCCGATATAAAAACAAATGTACACATAAATGATGGTGATCGCCACGTTTAATCAGTCAGAAATAAGTCAGATTTTGACATAACTGTCCAGTCCTGTGTTTAAAGCTGAACAATTTGATATATCACTTTATTTGTACCATCTGTATTTATTTGCCGTGCATGGGGACTCTCCACACTCTGCAAATTGAGAAATGTTGATCTGCTTGAAATGAAATATCCACAAAAAGGCACCAAAAAATAAAGTTGAGACCAAATCTCTCATTAAAATTGCATTACTTAAAGTTTCTAGCAAACCATAAAATCATATTATGAAATGTTTTTGATTGTTTTGGTTGGCGGTACAAAAAGATACACATACACAATGAAGTGAAATGCTGTCTAGCATCCATCTTCAACCCAACCTCCAGAAAAAATGTTGGCATTGTATGTTTTGGCAAACTAGGGCTGGGCCATATGACCTCAAATCAACATCACCATTAATTGAACATTTTACCTCGATTACGATTAATAAACGATTTTTTTGTTGTTGTTTTTCCCTCATGGTTCACATGGTTCAAATGAAAGAGTGCGGATCTTATCTTGTGACTTTAAATTGAATTGAAGGAAACACATACAGATGAACCGTTTATGGTTATTTACTGAATATTTCAATATCATTATTATTATTATATTAACTTTTATAAATGCTTGTGTTATCGAGAGCTGTTTTTTGGGAGGCACTTGTTGCTTGGCGCTTGTGAGTCTCTTTCTTTTTTTAAGCCATGCACTGTTCATATTGGGTAAAGTGACTGTGCTCCAGGTGCTCAAACAGATTGGTGGTGTTACCTTTGGTCGCTGCAGTGTTTAAATTTGATTTCCTTCTGTTCGGTGTCGTCCTCGCGACGGCCAAAATGTGTCCAAACGATGGACATGACATTTCTCTTTGGTACAAGCTGCTCGAGCTGCTCAGTTGGTTCGGTGTTTTGAGTTCAGATCCATGGACTGGACGGGGCGGAGTCATGTGACTACACATGTATTAGTACGTTTTTAAGGGGACAGTACATGAACACACAAGAAAGGTATAAACAGAATATTACCGACATCGGCAAGATTACATTGGTTACAGGTTCTGAATGTCGGTTTCGATTAATTTTCAATTAATCCCCCTGCCCTACTGCAAACCATGGATATGTTACATTTATATTTTATTATATAGCCGATACGTTGAAACTTAACATGTCTTTATATTTAAGCACCACCGTGTTTGTTGTGTGGTTAGATTTAGGCACAAAAACCACTAAGTTATGGTTAGGAAAAGATCATGTTTTGGCTTACAATACCAACGTTTTGTAGCACAATCCCAGCAGGAAACACAGCCAGGTTTTGGTAAATAAACGACCACTTTTATGGCATTATCCCCAGTGGAAAAACAGCAACAGGTCGCTTGAAAATCCCCATGGTTAGTGGCTAGAAAGCTGCTGGAAAACAGCCACGGGTTGCCAAAAAAACACCTACGTTCTGTGCCAAAAAAGCTGGAAAACAGTGGCAGGAAACTAAAACAACCACTTCTGTTGTTTGCTGGTTTCGAATGGCTGTCTGCAGCTTGGCAGGTGTCTCTCTCAGGTGTTACACCATCCACCATCCCCTCCACCTCCAGATGAAAAAGTCGGCTCATCTACGACATCACTTTGGAAACTTCAATATGATACATATGAAAAATGCAATGCCAAAATTTTCTTCTGGTGACTGGCCTGGCATTCTTACATGCCACTAAAGTACAAATACACACACAAACAAGCACATTCATACAGAAAACACTCACATACACGCACAGATAACAAGAAGGGGAGCTTAATATAATATTCTCCATTAGACAGTGGTGTAGTGGCTTTGCTGTGGGGAGAATCTGCACTGAAACAGATTCATCAGAGCCACAGTGCTCTGGTCTGGAAGGATGCCATTTGTATCTGAAGGCAGAACCTCCCCACTACTATAACTCACAGAGCACGCACTCACATAAATACTGAAATGAAACGTGCCCTCTCACACAAACTGCATGGCTACTACACTTTGATGTAGAACACGAGCGAACAAGCAGGCCGCCTTGCACCGCAACACACACACACTCAAGTTACATAAAGTACACACATGTGCACGTACGCACACCCACTGTCACACACACACACACAGACACACAGGATATGCACGCAAAAACATTAATGGAAAAACACTCTTCCTTCCTCTGGCCCGCTCTCTCTTGGTCTCTGAAAGATGCAGAAACAGTGGAAGCAAAAAGAAACGTCCCACCCTGCTGTGAGTGCTCCACCTTTGCTCACAGTTGCTGTACTTCTGGTGCCCCCCTGTCAGATTGTGTTATTGGTAGCAGGCACTAAGCTTATAAACAGCTAAACTGAGCTAATCCGCAATGGGCACAGAACACTTCACTACAAATATTTGACTTCAAAATGTAAAGTGACAGTCGTGGTCAGTCTTCAAACATTCTTTACTAATGCCTGTTGTATGTTTGATGAGAGATCTCGACAAATGGACCAGACACGAGCAAAATAAGAAACATATTGACCACCACAGACACTGCATAAAGAAATTAGCTTTAAACACAGAAAACACTAACATACAGAAACACTGCAAGTCATCCAGAACAAAACAGAACTGGGTTACAACACAAGAGATGTTTCCCAGGGGAAGCTGAAAACTGATGAACACGTCCAGGCATGCAGTTTGGTTTTTGGAAAATTAGTTAATGTTAACTGTGGTTGTAACATTTAGCATGCTTCTGATATTACAAGAGATAATAGCTACACAACATTGGCTATTATATTACATTAGTCTTTTCTAGTTACTAGCATGTTTATCAGGGTTTAGTGTCCCATGGGTATCTGAGTTATTTACAATTTAGAGCATGATTGAATAACGTAAAACTTCAACTTAAAGCCTAGTCCCAATTAAAGGCCCAATCTCTTACTAGCTTGACATAGCTACACATTTTGACAAATAAAGGCCTGTCTCAATTAGAGGCCTGGTCTGGTTGCCAATAGGGATGGGTCACGATTTTTGAATTTCAAATAGTCGTTTTATTTTTGAAAAATCGATTTTTTTAAAGCGACTATTACTATTCACCGTCTTATTCCCCCCTTTATTTGACATGCAATTCAGCTCCTAACCACACGAGGGCAGTATAGGATTGCTACAGCGGTGTGAGATGGGCTACCAGCTCTTCTACAAACAGGAGAAACATGCAGAGACTACTACAGTCATCAAAAACAACTGGAACAACTTCGACAAAATAAACGAAAATGAGGTGCAGTGCAAACTCTGTGAGGCAAAGTTTGCGTATCACAAGTCTACAACAAGTATGCACAGTCATTTGAGAGCGAGGCACACATGAGGTAGCGAGGGACCGTAACGCCAGGGCCACAACGCCCACGGAAGCGCTGCGAATAGCCTCGAATGACAGCGATTGTGTCATCCACACCGGCGGCGCCGCGCAGCTCTGTGGCTGACTCGCGCCCTGCAGCGATCGTTTCGGTGTCTGGTCTATTTTCTGTGCGAAAAATTGTGGAATAGTTGCCATGATTTTCGAATAGTGTTTTTGCTTGTGCTGCCCATCCCTAGTTGCCAAGCAGTTCATTTTATAGAAGTTCTTTGGATGTATAAAACAGGTTGTTGGCTACCCACTTGAGCTAACATTAGCTAGCTGTTTAAATCGCACATAAAAGTATAAACGTTTAAAGTTCTGTCAATACGGAAATGCGACATATCCTTAACTTGTTTTTTTTTTGTTTTTTTTACTAAAACCATGAGCACCAGAGAAGACCGTTATTCATTCAGATTTACCAGCATGAAGAAAAAACAAGTGGTGACTCCCTTCCTCTGTAACTGTCGTAAAGTCAGAACATATGTCCATTCCTCGATTACTCAGTAAGTTATTTATATTTCCTTAGTCCGTAAGGGTCAACCAATCAAAAGAATCAAAAGTGTGTTTTTATAAAAATTAATCCAAGCTATGAGTATTGTTTAAACAGGATAATGTGGTGGTGTTGTGTCGGTAGCCCATCATAACATAACGTATAGCTGATACGTTAACTGAAGCCTAATTTTTATACAAGTAATATTCATACTGGTTCAAATAAACCCCATCTTTGCTAAGCAACAGTTTTGTGTAAAAGAAATTAAAGGCCTGTTCAAAATACAAGTTTGTTGAGTTCAGTGATTTAAGCAAATAATAGCCCGGGCTACTAATTGAAGTTTTATGGTATTCAATATATAATTTTCTGCCACTAGGGGTCTCTCTATCAAACAATTACAAAAAACAGAGCAACGCCTTCATTGCGGTCAGCTTCCCCTGATTAGGATTCCTTTAGTGTTTCAGAGTTTTTTAATGCGAGCTTCCTCTCAATGTACCAGGTGATTAAAACCAATGGAGCTGAGCTGTTTCTGACGTTTGTTCAGCTTGTTTTTCTGATAACTTCAGATCCAGATGTCTGTCTAAAATCCTTCATTTCGTTAAAACATATGGTTAAAAACAACATAGATCTAGGAAGTGTATTATTAAAACTGGACAAAAAAATCAGTTTATGACAGCTTCTGGTAGATGACCACAACCCTGACCGTGATGCACAAAGGAAATATGACGCCACTGACAGGCGATAGCAGTCTAACGTCAGGGCGCAACTCAAAAAACATTTTAAAAAAAATCAGTCTTTTCATTGTAAGCCATTTTAGGATACATATTATATCTTTAAGTTAGCTTAGTGTGTAGTATAGTTTACCACGTTTAATGCTTAAATATTCTGAAGCGCATTGGTAGCCGAGTGGTTACAGCACATATACTTCAAGACCGTGGGTTTAAATCCAGCTTTAGCACCTTTGTTTGATGTCATACCCCTTTGTCTCCCTGTTTTCTGTCTGCCTGTCTATCATCTGTCAAATAAAGACGTCAGTAAATTTAAAAAAGGCTTTAAAACAATGTAGATTACATTCAAAAAGTGTGTTTAATTTAACTGACACTCTGTGTTCTTGGCTGTTTTGTTTTTTTTACTGTGCAGATCCAATCTTGGGAGTGGCTGCTCAGTCCAGACTGTGATGGCCTGTTTTAACATACACACACACACACACACACACACACACGGTTGAGTACTCACTGTTCATGCAATTGTCATTAATAATTCCTCAACATGTGGCAGTTGGCTGAGTCTGCCAGCCACAGCTAGCTACCACTGTGTGGTTAGATTTTATGTCTTTGTTTGAATGCATGTGAATGTGCATGGACATGCAGCCTTTCTGGATAATACTACCTATTGTGCGTATAATGTAAGCCCTCCATCTCAATCTATCTTTTTATCTTTTACTTCACACAGTTCTCTCAATCCATGCCCACACCACTTCTTCACCCCCACCTCTTTCTTTCCGGTGTATTTGTCAAATTCTGTTATTGCCCTAACTATATGTTAATACTAGACGCGAATAAGACGAGTCTTGGACAAAATATTCTCCTTGGACGAACGGGAGCCTCAGAACGTTTTCTGGTTGCCAACAGTGGTGATAAATCAGACGTCTGAGCCAAACACCCCCTTCCTCTGCTGTGATAGATGACGGGGAGACGAAGTTGATTTGAGTTCAAAACAAACGGGCCATAAAAAAACAATTAGCTGTAATTAATTCAGTATTTTGTCAACTAAAATAAAAACACAAATAAGCCGCAATAAAAGAGGTTGCAAATAACACAAAGGGTTCGGAGAAATTTGGTGTGTGCACAGCAGTAGTTTACTGCTACTGTACAAATATGCCAGGAAAAAAAAAATCAGTGGTTTAATAATTTCGTATTAATTTCAGTATCCTTGAAAGCCAAAAATTCTGCATGAATTAGAGTCCCAGCCTGTGCTTCCAACATTGTCACTGGCTCCTCAAGCCCTGGTCGTTGACTCTTATTCACTTTCACTTTGTCCTTAACTAAGTCAAGTTGGTTGTTGACGTACACATGCTCACGATCTGTAGAGTTTAGATCTTAATCAGTAATAGGTCATTTTAACCATATTTAGCAGTACTTTCCAGTGCCAGAACCACCCAACTGACTCTGTACATGTGCATCTGTACATACATGTGTAAACAGCTGCACATGCTCTGATAAAAGTCACCGTAGCCATGTCGCAGCTCTCCTGCTGTGTACATCTCTTTTTATGCTGCTGTAATCACTGTAACCACTCAGTGAGCAAACACACTGAGCGCTCACTGGCTCTATCAAGACAATAAGAGAATATATTAGTAAAAGTAATCAAATTTATGTGCATGATGCTCCAGCTGGATGAATGAGGCATACTAACTCTTTTATTTGTCTGTCGACAAGGAAACGGCGCTTCCGAGGAACATGAGACCTGCTCGCAGCTCAGCTGGCCACTGAAATGAATGTAATCTAGATTTAAACAAGTCTCCATTATGGATAATTTACCCTTTAGAATATGACATCTATTTTCCGTGACAATTTCACATAGACCTTGACAACCTGGTTGATTTTCTAAAGCCAGGCCACTGTAAATCCCTGCTCGTTTATATTTCAGCTCGTTCGCTGCTGTACAGAGTCGAGTGGAAAAGAAACCCAGCAGGACCAGGACTTAAACACCACATGATCTATACAACCTTTCATTTACAATTTAAACGCCATACATTCCTAGCAGCTTCACTGCCTATGGAGTTTAATTCATTCTCATTTAAAGTCTTTTAATAAGTCATCGGATCAAATGCTGTACATGAAAGTATCAACACCACAGTGGAACTAATTGAGGCTAGGGTTTCAAAATGCTGTTTTGTTGTTAGATCTGATGACCTTGCATCACATGTGTCTCAGGATTTTTTAAATAAGCAACTTTCCTGGTCAATGAACCACCTAAGCATTGGTGAGATAATCAATAAATATGTATACTCTATAGAGGCTTTCATAGGCTAAAAAAGCCCAGAACCAATGGAGGCTCTAGCACTGAACCCATATGAGAAAAGAAAATGGGGGAGACCCAGAAACAGCCAGAGGACGTAAACAGACATAGAGGCAAAGGAACTAAAGTATACCTGGATTAGATCGAATTGGATTTGGCTGTTCAATACGAATATTCAACTATTCGTTCGTTCATACAGAGTGTGAGAGTTTGAACGGGATTCGGTGGGACCTTTAGGGTGACAGCGAGCAAGCAAAGGTAAGGCTGATATATAGTAGGGTGCTCGACATGTTTGAGGAGTGTTGGGCATCAGACATCAAGTCATCAAGTCACGTGGCCAATGGTTCCAGCCGTCTCCATGATAACCAGAGACAGGGGTGTCTGGTTGCTGTTTAGAAAAGATCAATCTGCACAGATAGCGGTTTGGATCACACATATATCCCTCTGCATGCCTGCGTTGATCTTATTAACCTTTAATTTATTGATTGATCAGCTTCCAGTCCAGGCAGCAGATTCCTCTCACTTACTACGGTGAGCTGTGATATGAAAATCAATGAATTAGTAAATACAAACGATGCTGATTCCCCCCATGGCGCTGACATGAAAACTATTTTGGTTCATTAAATGTCTGCTGTCAGTCGATCTGGTGAAGACAGTTTGGCCGGCCGCTGTCCAGAGCTGCTGACAGACGCTGAATGCAGGTTGATGTCAGTGTGGACTGGAAACTATTGTCTCTGTGGCAATAGTAGTAACACACTACAAAATATGACAATGTCTGCAACATACCAAAATTCTCCACATGTACAACATGACAGAAACGTGTTGCGCAACAATTTTTTCTGTCAAAAATACATTGTTTCTATCGAGCAACACTCAAAAGCGTCACATGCCCAAGCAAAAATTAGGCTTTAGCCCACTCTCCAAGCTAATGAGTGCTAACCACGCTAACGACGGATAGGAAATGTGTAACAATATTTATTGCCAACACTAAATATCAAACAAAATCCAGAGACTGTGTTGTATGAAGTTGCTGTGAGCTGTAAATTCACCACTTCAAAGCAAAAGGGAGAAGGTAACGTTGACCTCTCTATCTCCAAGCAGCGACCTCCGTCTCACTCAGGCTCACCCTGGGCCTGGGTCTGCAGCTGCCTGTACTGGAGAACAGCGTGAAAGTAAGGAGTACTTGGGGCAGCTGTGGCTCAGAGGTAGAGCGGGTCATCCACTAATCGGAAGATCGGAGGTTCGATCCTCCAGTCTGCATGTTGAAGTATCCTTGGGCAAGATACTGAACCCCAGATTGCACCCAATGGTTGTTCCATTGGTGTGTGAGAACTTGTGAATGGTAACTCAGTAGCAGGTAGCCTCAGCCACAAGTGTGTGAATGTACGTAAAAGTGCTTTGAGTAGTTGGAAGACCAGAAAAGCGCTATCAATTTACCATTTACGTACTTTGCGGCTAAATCTGGGGGCTGAAATGTCCCCAGAAGTATACTGCAAGCTGTCGGACAAAAAAAAATGAAACAACGCAGTAAACTGAGGGGTCTCCAAATAAGGATTCAAATTTTTGACTTTCAGGCAGCAGCGCAGACCTGGATGAACTGAAAAAAGTGTCCCAAAACTGAGAGCAGTGGAGAAAGAAGTGTCCATGACCTGCGCTCCACTAAGAGAGAAAGGTAAGTAAGTCACACTGTACAAAGGATGATACCCTGGACCACAGTGATAAAAGCCTGCAGTGACATCACTACCGCCCACATTTGGAAATCTTGCAAAATATGACATTAAGTGATGCTGTTCCATTCTATGTTCATTTTCAAAAACTTTCTATGCCCATATGTTGATGCCCAAACGTATATAAATGCACTACAAATACGCAAATTCATGCATGGCTTCCAGCTTTTCAAGCATCCCACTTTCATTGAGAAATCCAAGATGCAACTGCGAAATATGGAGGAGGGTTGCTGAGCCATGTTACAGAAGAAACTGCTTCTCACCTACAGATACAAACATAAAATATCATCACTACTTTGCTTGCTGCTGTACTGTCAAGTTATTATATTCAATAATAGTTCCGCTGCCGCACCACAAAACACAGCCTGTACATGGCTCGAGTCTAAAGGAGGCCCATCACGTCCTTACTGTTAACTTAAAAGCCTGCTATACCATGCGTCCATACCCACAACAGGCATAAAAAGTGCTTCCTGCTCCATGTTCTAAAGACGGGGGGTTAAAACCATTATAAATTTAAAAGGACAGAGTGCAAGCAACAGCTGTTGTACTGTATTCAACTGTACTGGGTCAGCGCAGCCCACCAAACACACACATGCATGCACACATATACACTCTTTAACAAACTTGCCATGAGTGCTGTATTACAAAGCTCGCTTTATTTGATGTGTGTTTTGAATGCGGAAAAAATAGATTATTTTAAAGTGCTCGCTGTTCCTTATGGAATACTAGTATAGCATTGAGAGAAACATCAGGCAACAACACAGAGCTCCATTCAGACTTAACGGCAGCAAATGTGGTACGAGAGGAAAAGGATATGCTGTTAAAGCGACAATAATGCATTTAGATTTTATCTGTGAGTCATACAAAGACACACACACACATATATACACATACTGTACTCGCACATTAATGACCCAGACTCAATTACATCTATTATTTCCACAGCACAAACAAGTGTAGACTTGACTCCAGGTGGGAAACAATAGCACTCCAATTAGAAGTGAAAAGCAGGGCACTGGGTTTGTGTGTGTGCATGCACAAACATGTGCAAATGTGTGTGAGTAATATGTCGTGGGAGAGATCTTTTGTTCCTGTACAGGTCACCCTGGATGAGGCTGGACTCGACAAAGGCGTCGAGGTGTTGAATGAATCCCAGGTGAGTACAGGCAAAAACACACGGGTGGAATAAAAACAAGTGAATCCTTGAACACGGGAACACACACACACACACAAACGTGCATGCACAACCACAGCTTTCAGAGAAACACCCTTAACAGTTTGACTTCCCGCGTGTCAGCATTTCTTCTGTACTCCAGTCACACACACACACACACACACACAAACATGCACGCACCTAACACCTGCTATACCTGTAGCTCGCCCTCTGCTGTGACAGCAGTAGTGAATTCATTCATTGAGATAACCACACAGGGGGATTGACTCGGCTGGTTAGGAACACCAAAATACAGGGGGGGAAAGTGTTCAGAGAAGGACAGAGAATTCTTGAAAAAGAAGTCATCATATCATCAAAGTGCAACCTCACTTGCTTGTGTCTGTGTGTGAGAGCAGGTGGGACTTGCCGCTCGGTTATCAACTCCAGAGGTCACGTCTCCCCAGGCTGACTACAAACAAACAGCTTTTAACAACTGCAACATCACTGATAGCAAAAAAAAAACAGAACAAGCTAGCACTGGAGCTGTGGCCCGGCTACTGTAAGGATAATGTGGGACAGGGAGTGCGGTGAGAAACAAGGCCAGGGCAGCTAAAACGCTCCGCAGGTTTCACAGCAGCCTCTCCCAGCTGCAGCCTGTTTTATAGGGATATATGTTTGTCCACATATAACCACTCTCCAATTTCCTTTGCATGTATTGCATCAATAAATAACACATTTCTGAGCCGTGACGATTCCATTATGAATATTTCACTGTATTGTTCTGTGTTTTTTAAAACATTACACACTGCTGAATAGTTAATGTTTTTCCAGTTTTAACCAAGGCCTCTGCACATAAAGCCATTTAAGTCCAAACAACCTCTAGAACAGAGACTGAAGTGGCAAGTCATCGCTTGGCCTTTCGACACGAGTTCACACGGAGCATATGGTGTTGGTTTTGTAATCTTTATGCAGCCACTGTGCCTCTTTTGCTCCCAGAAACTGTGACCTTGTTTTGTAAAAAAAGACTCACAAGATTAAACATTCTTAACATTGCAGGAGCAGTAACTCTAAATTATTGCTCCTGCTAGCTGAAACTTCACTGGCCAGTAAACTGCCTCTGCACTGCAAGCTGACGGTGCAGCTGAAGAATCTGTGGAATCAGTGACATCTTATCATGCATCAGATTTCTGCCAAGGAGCTCGATTATCAACCCAATCACCAGAAAAAAATGTTGACATTGTACATTTCTATAAACGACAGACACAACAGTTACAATTGCAGGTTTTTATGAAACAGATACACAAACAGGGGCACAATCCCAGCAGGAAAAGCAGCAATGTCTCGGTAAAAACAACAGCTTTTCAGGACTAAAAAACTGCTGGAAAAGCAGCGACAGGTCACTAAAACAGCCGCAGGGAACACAGCAAAGGGTCGCTACAAAACACCCACGTTTGGTGCCTACAAAGTCACTGGAAACACAGCAATGACTCACTAAATCACAACCAGTTTTGTTGTTTGTTGGTCTCGAACAGCAATCTGTTACTTGGCAGGGATGTCACCAAAGTGTCACACCATTCACCTCCAGAAAAAGTCAGCTATGTCATTTTAGAAACTTGGATATGATTCGTTTGAAAGCAAAAAAGTAAGGTATTCATGGTTGGCAGAAACTAACGATGCCAAAATTTTCTCCTGGCAACTGGCATTCACTTATTCTGCTAAGTGTTGTTTTCGGAAATGATCAGGTTCGTCCAAACACCCTTCTGTTGCTGTAACATTCATAATATGAGACAGACTATTTACCATCACATCCAAACTGGGAATGCACCACAGTGCCTCCAGCTTAGCCGTGCATTCATTTGACCAGAGTTATGTTGGTGGGAGTGAAGCCAGCAGGGCTTTCCTTCTTGTCGCTGCACTACTTTTTACTGCAGTGTTTACTTACATCAACACAAAGACAAATGCCAACTGGCATTAAAGAAAAGTAATGTCTTATCATTGTTTTGGACCTTTTTAAGGCATTCAAAGTTTATCAAATTTGTGGTGCTGTCACACCCAATCCTTGGAAGGAGTAGCTGTGTGATTTATGCTAGCAGCATGGCTCCAGGGAAGGCAATGTCAGTTTGGTCCAAACTTTCATCTCAGTCATTGAATGGATTACGATGATTTTTTGCACAGACGTCTATGGACCCCAGAGGATTACTCATCTTAAATTTGGGGGTCCCTTGACTCTTCATCTAGCACCACCATCAGGTCAAGGTGTATGACTTAATACACCTTAATGGAAAAGTGCACTTGGCAGAGCGCAGATCTCCACCAGGCAGCTGTCCAAGCTGATCAAATCCACTGTAGACAATTCAACAACATTAAACTACGTAACCTATTCATTTCGGGTAGAAGTACAAATATCAAGAAAAATGACCACATTAACAAAATCTGTAAGTTTACTAAACGAGGCAGGCAAAACCCGTCGCTTCTGAAATGTTCCCGGTGTATTTTGATGCCGTGCGGTGTATGTAATAAAACTGGGCAGCAGATTTGGCAGCTGGAATGCCGCGCATCAGCGCCTGGTGGAATAGTTCCTCATGGCTCCCTTGCAGTCAAAATCGTGGTGAAGATGACAAAGAAATGGCGATTTCTTCATCTCTTGTCATGCCTAACTTCAGTGGATCGTAACATATCAGATATGGAAATAATCTGCAGATGCTCTGGTTCAAAACAAGACCAAACTTTTCTATGAATGTCAGATTTTGAGCCACAACGGAGGCCAAAATCTGTCCTGCAACAGAGTTGGTAAGGCTTGCTGGTTTTAGCCGAGCTGATTACCGAAAGACTTAAGGCCCCTAACGGCCAGTGTATAATGTAACAGGTTTTTCAACAACTGTAAGTCACAGCAACCACGCAGGATTTTGAGCGTACAGTCAAAACAGTGCAAACAAAATATTAGCCTAATTTGTCCAGTAATATTTGAGACTAGTTCGAGCCAAATACACGCACACACACACAGCCAAACATTATATCCTCTCCAGGCCTATGTCTGGCTGAGATAACCAAGGACATTCAGCCTCACCTGTACTTTGTTTAGTGATATTTAGTTGTTATTATCATGCTTACAGGCTAAAATAGTTAACATTATACCTGCCAAACACTGTTAGCATTATCATTGTGAGAATGTTGGCAAATATAAATGATGAAGTCTATTGTTTTGCTTTTATTAATGCTTATACTAATATTCACTTAATTCAGAATTAGATCAGACCTTTAACTACACAAGTAATGTTTTTTTGACGACATATTTATCATCCAAAGGGATGAAGACCACAAATCCACCCTTCATGTCATCCCGTCAGAAGAGCCGAGAGTATTTTCTATGTAGTGAAGCTCAGAGCAATGGCTGCATGTGGCCATCAGTATGTTGTCTCCCACTATACATCACGTTATACCACAGGGCAATAAGAAAAGGGCCTGGATGTATGGCTCTCTATCCTCTATGTGATATACTGAACCATAAATAGGCCGTGATCCCTCTCTCGCCATGACATAATGTGGATAAACCGGCGAGACTGCAGACCGTCCACACAACATATATCAGTCACGTTCATATTTACTGGGTCACGAATACCTTGTGTTGTGTGTCATTGGATTAAACACTGAGGCAGCTTTAATTTGTCAACTCAGTTAATGCTTGGGAACGTGATTTGACAGCAGCAGACATATTTATGACGAAGGATAGCACCATTACAGACCTCTGAAAACACTCTAAAGACAATAACAATTCACTTGAATGCATTTTATATTTTGCAACAAACATATTTCATCATGAGCTCACATGTATAAACTACAAGGAGTCTTGTTAAATGACAACATGCATATCTGGCGCCTCACTACACTGATGGCTTTTTTTGCTTATGTTGTCGTTTTACTACAATACCATTAACCCTCAGGTGTCCTGTCTTCCACTTTCCCCTTTATTAATACATACTATGATAGTGTTCAGTGGTGTGTTGCTCAATCTATTTTTATCCCAGCACTTCTAATAAGATCAGCTCAAAACACATATTAATACAGAGAGTCTGAGAAGGCAGTTTTCTGAGGAGCTCAGCAGCAAGGAGTGGCGTGGTGCAGGGTGTATGTGACACAAGGACCTTGGTTCTTCGCCGCGTGTCCTTGTCAGTTACTCTTACCTTTCCTCGCCATCAACGTTGCTGCCAACATCTCACATCAATGGGATAATCAAATAAGGACCAGCGCGAATCAGTAAATCTGACAAGTGGATTTAGCCCGGACCCGTGCGGATGGGTGGGCCACGAACACGACGACAACGGTACGTATGAGCTGAGATTGTTGGTGATAACATTAGATGACAAGCACCCTGCGCATTATTTATGCTGTAAGTGTTTTCATAATAAAAACTTCAAACCTTTAATAGCATTAGCGAGAAAACAGCAGTTGACTCAGTGCTCATTTTAGATCATCACTGGCAGATATTTTGTTTCAGCTATTGTAGTCACAGAAGTGTAAAAAATGCTCAGAATGAAAAACCCACAATAGTAAAAACGATTACTCCAGCAACATTAACCTGAAAAAGTGACATTAAATTGGATTAATGGTGATGGAGCAGCTTGTTGTCTCAACTGTGGAGCGAGCACGCAGCGTATCTGACGAACCTGCATGTTCCTTAGTCATTTTAAGGCCATTCAAGCTGCTAGACAGTCAAATTTAATAATTAACAGTTTTAGAACTGTGAAACACTTCTCTACTGCGCTACACAAAAAGGCCTGAATAATAAAGCACAGATTAAATGTCTTGTGTCGAACTTTTGTCCTTTTCTCAACAATCTGTCCGTCTGGGACAAAACGTGATGACTGTCCTTTTTTTTCTCTCGGATCGAGACGGTTCAAGAGTGGCCAAGGCTCAGCTTCCCTGTCAATGCTCATTCTATTATAAAGTCTCAGATCTGGCATATTTTGCTCTTGTGCGCATTGATCCATGATTGTTGCGCATTCCCATTCCAACTCTATTCTCACTGCTCAAAAAGACTGCTGATTTGGTTAGCGAGAAATGCATGCACCCCCTGCTCTGTCGCAACCTTCTTTGTCAGTGTCAACAGAATCTAGAGTTACTGTGGAGATATTAGGAGACCTTTTCTTGCTGCCGTGGTGCGTTAGAGGGCACCGGGAGGACATTTGGCCCCCATCATTGAGACTTTGGCATGCAAAAGACCAGTCCGGCTCATTCTAAAAAGGATCAGATTTTACTGACAGGTCATTTTGGAGCAGGTCTAGGGGAGCCAATGTCGCCCTTGCAGGGAAAAGTGATACAGCAGGAGGAGGAGGAAAAGGAAATAAAGTGCACCACAAACAGATAAGAGGGAGATAAGGAGCCTACCGCGGAGGCTGCGGAGGATTAGACTGTTGGCTTAAAAAGGCCAAGAATCATGTCAAGGTAGCATTCAAATACCCAATGATACAGTCTTGTGCAAATATGCACCATGTCAGAGCTCACACATACATGGATAAAAGATGTATCCTCGTATAATGGTTTCTATGGTATCTTACAAAAGGTTATGCACACTGTATGTGTTGTACCTCACGAATTAGCACTCCTACAGCTAAAGTTTTGGAAAAGAATCATGGTTGGGCGTCAACATGATGTGATGACGTGACGATGCAATATTACACACATATGTAACTCAAAATAAGTCAATGCAGACTTTGGGTTTCACACAGGACACAAACCCTTGTCTCCTGGGTTAAAGTCCTGTCTTTGTTTGGGTGCCATGCCGTTGCTTAGATGGCCTATAATTCCAAAGCATCAGTATTCAGAAAAATGTCCCATTGTCCATCCCATAAGGAACCGTCCATTGCTCCAAATGGCCTACTAATCATTATGCAGAATGATGTTATCAGACCTTCCTACTGGGGCGAAGGCATGACCCGCCTTGGATTATCATGCCCTGATATTCTTATTCTAACCTTAACCAATCCCACTCCTCATGCCTAAACCTAAATAACCCAACCCATGAAAGCAACAAGTACTAGCCAATCAGAGGCAGAGTGGGGCAGGTCATTCCTTCACAGTTGTCAGAAGGTCTGATGACGTCATTCTGCATAATAACTATCCATGTGCTTCTGTTTTGGAGAGTGTCGTTGGAGAAACGGCCCTTCGAAACAATGGGCATTGCTTTTTGGGATAATGGGCTGTCGTACAAACTGGCCTTTGGTCCAGTGGGACATGTTTTTAGACTACTGGGGCTTCGGAATTACAGGCCATCAGAACAATAGACAGTCCCCGTTTTGGGTGACCTTTCCACCGCCTAGACTTTCTCCCTACCGGTACTTTGTTGATCTTCTTACTATGTGGCCCAACGTCCTGCTTTGCTCCCATCATATGATGGCAGGCAGCCTGGAACGCATAGCTCACAGCCTCATGGTTCAAGATTACATAGTGAATATAGTACATGATAGTAAATTACTTTTTTGTAGGCTTAAGTACAAACAGTAAATGAGAACAGCCTGACACACACAAAGGAAACAAAGAGAGGTTACACTATTGACTTGTGTCTATGTTCTGCACTAGTAAAGACATACAATATGTAGTCAATACAAGACATAAACCAAGCATGTAGTCAGCCAACAGCCCTGCTCTTTCAAGTTTTATAGCAACAGAAAGGCAAGTGAACAACAAACGTGTTGAATGCCCTGGGGAGACAGATACATCAGTCAGATCAATCAATCACACGAGTTGGTTAGAGAAAACAAGATGCCAATAAAACGAACTAGTATACAAAACAAGTACAAAGCACATTAAAGCCAGAGAACACACTACTCAATAGAACTCAATTATATTCATGGCACCAGAACCATCCACATGTGTTTCATGTTATCATATAATTGCATTAATTCTACTCCTTTGCTGTTTTTAAAAGTAACATTACAAATGTAGGAAGACAGCAAAAAAATTCTGTATACTGGTCCGGTACAGTCCGGCCCTTAATATCAAACCGGTTTGAAACATTTTACACCAGCCCAGCCCTAATGACCATACCCTTTCATGTGCTGCAAAGCACTATCAAACAATTATTATCTTGAGCACAGAGATTTGTCAGCTCCAATAACTCCAAAGAAGCCGTCCCGTGACAACATTAATTTACCTGCAGAGGCATTCATACTCTATGACATTTCACAAGTGATCGCTTCTCGCCACAGTGTATCCATCACTGCTCTAGGCCAGCGATTTAGGACTCTCCACTTTATTATGAGAGGCTTTGAACAGCGCACAGGTGCTGCTTTTGTCCACAACTGTATCAATAGCCGGGATTGAATACAGATCTCCCTTTACACCACAAGCAGGGCAGTGACCTCTGTGAGCTGTCAAGATACTCTGACAAAAATTTGACTCTTTGCTTCATTGATTGTGAGCAAACACTCCTCTTTCTGTCAATCTGTCATGTGACTCTTCACCTTTCTCATTTGCCCTACTCTGCCTCACTGGGAAACCGATCTCCTACCCCAACACCCCTCTTGTACTAAATTTAACACTCTAATGTACACAGTGAGGATAATGCACACACTATTATTTTACACTTAAAGCAACATTAACTTCGAGTACATGCCATTATTCTTCCGTCTCAATTTACTGTCAGAGGATTATATACAATTCCATGAATGGACTGTTCAATATGAGGTAACTTCATCTAGCAAATCAGTACATCTAGTGTAGAATATTATAGTATTCTCCACTGTGAGAGCTTGTATGGTTGCTTCCCTATTGATCTCCTTGGAAGTCATGCGGATATATCACAAAGATGAATAGCACGGGGAGGTCAGATAATTAGGTCAGCAGTGTAATGTTATATTCAGTTTCCCTAAGTGCACAGGAGATCCTGAAGAAACCACAAAGTTTCAATTACAGTGTGTATAAGGGCAAATACTAAGAGGGATGGATGGTTTCAATTTTTATCTCAGGTTCTCTGTTACACCATAAACATTCCAACACCAGATATACATAAACTCAATGGAGTGGTAAATTGGTAAATATATTCGCTACCATTAACAACACTGGTAGTCTTCTTCGTACTTATTCAGACTTTTGAAAGTATGCCGAGTCATGAACGTACCCTTGTTTAATGTGTCCTATTGAGGCTAGTATAAACAAACTACGTTTTCATTCACATGGTCACAAAAGTGTCAGTTTAACTAACAAAGAAATGAGATTCTGTCAAACTTTCCTGTTGACATTTGTAGAGTTATGACAGTAAGTCTATCGCCCATGTTGCGCCTTTAAAGCATGGATGTTTAAAGAAAACTGGATACAGCGATGGATGCAGGGCGCCATGTATTCCTTTGAAAGATGCTCAGAGATACCCTGGAAATTCAGTGTTCTCGCGGGAGCACAATTTAAATTTGCTCAGCGAGTCACTCTGGCAATCAGTAATGATGCTCATTACCTATGCCCATGAAACCGAGCTGCACCAATCACAACGGTGTATCTGATATAGGCGGGCCAGAGGCGAGCTAAACAGATGACGACAGCGCTGCAACGACGAAGTCCGGAATCAGTCAGTAAACATTGCAAGATGGCTACGGATGAACACCAGTTGTTTGAAACGGCTACAATGAACGAGTTAGACTTGGCTTTTTCTCTAAAAGAGGAACAGAAGACGGCGCTCGAGTCTTTCCTTTGCAAGACGGACGTTTTTGCGGTTTTGCTGATCGGATATGGCAAGAGTCTAATCTACCAGTTCGCTCCGCTGGTAGCTAAGCTCTGGATACGTCACCCCATGTATTGTTCTGATTGGTCGTAGTGTTATCCAATTGTGTGCAGTGATATTTACAAATGCATGCTTGGTGCCGCCCCTCGAGTTGGGCCATTTTCATTACTCATGGCCAGACCCTAAATCTTTCTAGATTTGGGTCTGGATTTCCAGGCCAGCTCAGAGATGCATAAAGCCAAAAATCTCAAACTTCTGTGTGTCAAATTATCTGTATCTTCCATATCTTTGGGCTCATAGAGCAAGTCCACTAGAGACTTTTGCCAGCTAAGTTTCTAACTTCCAGGTTAGCGCTCCACTAACTTGAATGGGGACTTTCAAAATGTTATTGAATCAAATGGATGAAATTCTGCATGTGAAATAAGTCATTTTGTGGAGACTCTCACAGTATGCAATGATTTATAGATGTCGACCAAAAAGTTTGAATTCTAGTTTGACCACCATGTCAAATTGGCTTCAAAGCCTGGAGCTGTTCCTGGGACTTGCTTTAAAGATATACTGCCAAACTGTAGCAAATATAGCGAGGCAAAATGCCAAACAAGAGTGAATCTACAATTGGCTTTTACTTTCACTTTCGCTGCATAGTTTACCTTTTGAGGTCATGCTTCATCTCAAGCTGTGAACACATTCACTCAACACTTCCTTCCAAAGTTCAGCCATCCATAACCTACAACCTAAAAATATATATAGTTGAGTGGTGAAGCTCGATGGTGTTAATACTGCCTGGACCAGATGAGTTGCCCGAGAAGCTCAGCTCAGGAGAAGGGTCATAAAAAAAGCCAAATATTGCTAATGCACTAAATTACAAGGAATATATAATACAATAGGCGAATAGATTTAACTTGATTTTCTCAATGATTTGTTGTGCCCTAAAATCTAAAAGTGATATTTCCTGCAGCACAGACACTGTTTACTGCAAATTACACTAAATGTTTTCATCTGTGGCAAACACATTTCTGAAAATGCTTCTCGTACTGAAATTAAGACAGAACTGGGAGGAAACATAATTTGGATGCTGATTGTTCATCGAGCCGTGAGTATTGTCCTTGCATTAATAGACTCAAAAAAATTGTGTCTTTGTGCTCCAGATGGTTTTTACAATCCATTTTTCATTAACATGTTTTATTATTCATTCATGGTTTTTAATATTTCAAAATAATAGAGATAAATTCCTTTTAAAAGTTACTTTTATACATATTTTTCCTCTTACCTGAAGTTTTATTTATCAGTCTAGACTGTTTAGGTGTGAGTTGTCAAGTGTTGAGATATCGGCTGTAGAGATGTCCGCTTTCTCTCGAAATGATGGAACTGGATGTCATTCAGCTTGTGGTGCTCAAAGGAGCCAAAAAAAAGTTTGAAAAACTCAATAGCAATGTCTCTGAGCAAAAATCATGACCTGGTGGTGACTCAGACTGTGTTCTGGGCAGTATAACTTGGGAACAATTTTCTTTCTTCCGAACTACACCGAGCAATCTACCGCTAGCTCACCTAGTGCCTCTTAGCCACCACTCAGCTGAGGAGGACATCATTAATGCTTAGGCTTACATCTCATGCTGTCATGAGCACAAGCCTCTCGTCCATGAGTAGATGCACACTTCCTTCTGCACGGTGATACAGCTGTCTGGTGTAGTTCGGGAGAAAGAAAAGAATTCCTAGATAAAACTGCTCACAACAGGGTCTGTGGATTATCTTGGGCTCACCCCCAGTTCAAGACAAACCCACTAACACGACGGTTATTTGTTTCTTGCTAGAAACAATGTTGTAGTGAATAAACATGAGACCAAATGTAGCAATAATCCACTTTATTTACTTTATTCATTATATGTAAAGACGTATTTCAACTTTTAAGTAGCAAGGTGTAACCCTGACCCTTACCCTATGGACAAACCCAGTCTCACTCTGAAGTCGTTGAAATCCAGCACTTGGGAAGTGATTTCCAGAATCAGACGCAGACGAAAAAGACGTCCTTTAATGTCGGCATGATATGTGGCCGGTCGCCGTTATAGTTTAATGGTGGTTGGGCCCAACAAACACCGGCTTTCACTCGAGAGAGCAGTGTTCGCATCCCGTAAGATTCTAAAGCCAAAACCTGATCTTCTTTTCTCAACCCAACCATGTGCGTTTGTTGTTGAAGGAAAAAAAAAGTGAATTCAAAGTGTTTTACCAACATAGTGCTTTTATTTTGAAAGAGACTGTATATAAGCAGTAAATTTCCTCTGCAAACAGAAGTGTATTTTGAAAGAAGACAATGCATGTAACAGACAGAAGATGACACGGTGTCCCAGAAGGTCAACAACCAACGCACCCAGGGTACCTTCCACATCGTATCTGGACGTGGAAAGTCCATGACCAAATGTTGATATGTGACAAGGTCGGAGTGAGAATGTGTTTTCCGGACCAAGGGGCAATGATCTCTGAAAACAGACACTGCTGTAATGTTTTTCAAATGTAGTTCAGATAGTTTAGATCTAGTAGTTTACATCTTTGAGTACCACAAGTCAACATCACCAACATCTCTGCTGCCGATATCTCCAACACCCGGCAACTCACACCAAAACAATCTAGATTCATAAATAGTACCACAGGTAACAGGAAAAACATGCACTTTTGATTTTGGGAGAGATTAACATTCGACTAATAGGCTGAACGTACTTAACCCTTAGTGTAGGAGAAGGTGCATTAACCTCATAAACCTAGCAGGTCTGATCCAATAGAAATCTGAGTAAAGTTAGACCATGTCCGCAAAGACATTTGGTATGCATCATCATAATACTGAAAAGGAACCAACCAGCTTGGGTTTATGTAAAACTTTGGCAAAGGACATGGTTAAAGCTAGCAGTGGCATTTATCTACATCACATACTGCCCAATGTACCTCCCCTGCATTTACGGTCACTGCTGCAAATCCTGTGTGCCAGGCAGCTCCTTTTCCTTTTTACTTATTTTAAAAAATCTATTCAGTTAATAAGTCGCAGATTGGTCGCACTGGTCATGAATCATAAATCTGTCATGTAACAATACTGTGTTAATCAGATCCTCTGATGGAGCCGTGGGGAAGGGAAGGCGTGAGGAGGAAAATGAGCAACATATTTCTGTAAGCTTAGGTCTGAGAGTTTGTCAGAATATAATTACTCAGCAAAAAGGGATTTCACTTTTACACAGCTTCAGCCAGGGTCCTTGGTTAATGCCTGGGCAAGGCACTGTGAAACACCTTGGCCAGACCTCTCTTTTTCTCCCTCTCACTGTGCTGTAGCGTTACAACACACTCCCACATTCACACTGCAAAATCATCCTTGCACGGGGAGGTTGCTACAGGCTCAGGGACCATCATTAAAGCACCATGTAAAGCCTTAATGATGCAGCAGAGAAAAATGTCCATTACACAGAGGAGTTTCCCACAAAAGCACTCCGGACAAGCGTTACTGGGAAATGGCGCAAAGCAAGTGTGCATCAAGTTCACACTGAAGTTCATGAACACAAAAGAGACAGTTCACCAAAGAAGAACATCAGCATCAGTGATTCAGCAATGGTTTGTAACAGTTTTGGAATGCACTGATAAACGATGCCGTCCTGCCACCAGTGGCATCAGATCAGAAAATGTGTTGTTCTTGAGGGCATGAACTAACACTGTATTTTGCCGTTTAATTTGGAGGACATGGAGCATTTGTTTGCTCTTAACATTTGTCTTTCTAATAAGCTTTTTTGTTATATTTATACATTTATTTTTAGTTATCTAGTACTACACATCTTTCTTAAAGGAATACTTCACCCTCCAAATGACCATACATCAACAACTCTCCCCGTGTTATTTTAAACTATACAAAGAAAAATGTTTTTCGCCTCCACAGTGAAAGTGGAGTGTAAAAACTGTTTAAAAACTCATACAACTCATGCAGTTTAATCCAAGTTTTGTTTATCCAGTCACATACCAATCAGACAGCCCTTTCCAACAGGGACCCGAACAGTTAAACGTATCTAAGCTCTCTTCAAAGCCAGACTACAGTGACAAAAACGGTAATTTTACCTCGCAGAACATGGGAGCTGCTGGTCTACTGCTACTGCAATCAGATGGTTTGTTTGTATTACTGTGTAACTTTGGTGTTTTAAAGGGTTTGTTCAGACAAACCACAGTCACACAATAACAGAAACACCCAACCTGACCAATGCGGTGACAGACCAGCAGCTCTTGTACTGAGTGAGGTAAAATCACTGTTTTTATTTATGGAGTCTGGCTTTGAAAAGAGCTCAAACTGAATTTCTGAATTGGTCCGAATCAGGGACTAATTTTGTTACACAGTTGTATAATTGCCTAGAGTTGATTCATGTTCTCACGGCAGCATTTACAAGCAGACGGGATCAAATGCCTTGTGTGAGAAAGCTGCTCTTGATTGGTCAGAATTTCCATGTGGGAAAAATCCAGGAAGTAAAGCAAACGTTGAAGAAGAGTACACTTGCAAGATAAATGTGACACTTTCTAATGTCACAATGGAGGGACAACTACGCAGGTTGATTTTAGCGCTGCTCATCGTGGACTATATTGCTGTCATTGTTCATTTTAGTCAAACCATACAGTTTGAAAACGAGGCGCGGCTCCAACTAGAAAACAATGTTTTGATGCATTGGATGTGCTGAATGTGCATATTAAGGCAGTACAGGAGGAGGTGCACATTAATAATCCTCCAGGACTGTAACATGCTCATGTTTAACCCAAACAATGTGTCATGTGACTGCAGTTGGTTCAGATCATTCGTTGGAACACGTTCTCACCACAAACGAACCGCACCAGATTTCGTTTGTAACCGGACCGAGACCACCTCTTCAAGAAGGTCTCTGTCTGGTTGTTTTGGTGCACACCTGAGTGGGACTGCTGTGTCGAATGAACCGTGAAAGCACCCTTGGATTATACCGCACAAGTTGTTTGAGAGTTTCATAGTTTTACTGCTGTTAAACAAGGACTCCTATGAATTTTCTCTGCCATCATTGAGGTTTCTGTTGAATAATGGACAGTTCACATTTAATTTCCCAACCACTACCACCCTGTGGCAAATCCAATCTGAGCTATTTTTACAACTGATCTTGAAAGGGGGAAAAATGTCCGTGCAAAATTGACCATCACTAATTGCATGACCTTAGTAAATCCAGCGGAATACACAACCTCCATCAACATAAGCCCTACCTATTATTTGCATAATCCTCTCTGAAATGCATATGCAATAAGGAGAGAAGTGCAAATTGTGCAAATGACACAGAGATTCTGCAGTCCTGCTACCAACGACTGGACCTACAGGTGCTCAACAATCTTGTCCATCTAACCTCCTACTTCTTTACTTCTTCTAGCGTCTTCAACACGTGCATGGCTGCAAGACAGAAGGCAGAGTAAATATTGTCATTTTTGAACAAACAAGTGTTCAGGAGACGAGTAACAATGCCACTGTATATTGATGGGAAAATGCTGGCCAATTTGGGTGACAAACTTCCCACTTCCCACTTGTCTACAAGCAGCACAGGCATTAATCAGTCTTCACATCACATCTGGTGATTCTCAGTCTCTCCCTTAGATACAGCGCACTATTTTGTTAATACCTAATGTGTTTCAACATTGGTTTTGAGCCGTTACATAACTATTCCACCAGTAAACATAAAGAAAACTCTGAGGAGAGTTGAGTCTATTGAGAGCAACACAAAAGGCAGCCTTGATGTTTGGTCTTGGTAGCGATGAATCGTGACTCTGTTGCTACAAGAGCAGGTCTGTCAAAGTGAGTACTTTGTTAGCCATTAACAAAGAGCAATTCTTACATCATCACATGTTGGGTAAGGTGTTGAGGCCTGACTGCAGATTAAATGAATGTGTGCTGTGTGGGGTTGGCAGGTTTACAGAGCTCTGGATGTCTCTCATGTGCATGTTCTTACACCAGTCTGTGTATAAACATGTAGGACAGAGCCGGCCAGCCCACCTGCCAGAAGAAAATACTGGCCTTATACGTTCCAAACAAAATATCCACGTTTCATATGTATCATATCAACGATTCTAATGTGACTTAATATATGAGCTGGCTTTATCATCGAGGGATGGAGGGGATGGTGTCACCTCAGCAAGACAGGTGCCAAACTGCAGACTACTGCAGAGCATTACCTGAAAGACCAACAGGCAGAAAGCTGGTTGTCTTTTAGCTATTCATAGCGGTGTTTCCAGTGGCTTTTAAGGCTCCAACTGTGGGTGCTTTGTAGCGACCTGTTAATGTTCTTCCAGCGGCTTTTAAGGCTCCAAACGTGGGTGCTTTGTAGCAACCCATCAGTGTATTTTCAATGGCTCTTTTGGCTCTAAGCACGGGTGTTTCGTTGCGCCCTGTCAGTGGTTTTTCAGCAGCTTTTTGGGCTGCGAAAACATGATCATTTCCTAACAATGACTGAGTGGTTTTTGTGCCCAATGCATGGTTCACACTACACAACATTTTTGTCTGCTCCAACAGTCACTATGTCAGATTACACTATTGTGGAGTCATAAAATCGTGCCTTGACTTGGGCAACAGACACTACACGATGGTCCACATCAGTCATCCCCAGTCGTATTTCACAACATGTGTGATGTCATTGGGTTATTCTTGTCCTATTTTTATTATTAATACTATTATTTCAGTCACTGTGTCTGTTCATGTGCCAGCTGAAATGTTGCTGTAGTAACGTAAAGTCATTGAATCCTCCACAACAAGTTCCTGCAAATGTTTCACAATAAAAGCCTTTTTATAAAATGAAGGGATTCGCTCAACTAAAGTTATAAGGGGCTTTTAATTTTATACAGATGCAGGAAGTGTTGAGTTTGACATGATGGCGCGATGCATTAACTTTATCAAGACAAATGGGAGTGGATCAAAAAGTAACACTAATTTTATTACTTAGTGTCCCTCTCCATTATGAAGAAGTAACATTGTTTGCTAGCTTGATGCTAATGGCAGTACTCACCAGGTTGCTAAAGTGCCTCTGCTGTTTCATGCCATCATTTTTCCCTTTTTACTCTGTTGTGGTAACGTCCCTAGAGGAAATATCTAAAAGGTTGGGGTGTCTTTCTTTTGGTCAAGGTGACGGCTGTGACGGGAGAAGTCGTGAATGACAAAAAGAAAATCAAACATGCTAGACTTTCTGTTGGAACATTATGAGATGTCCCAGACGTGGCGTTGGTTATCGTCTACTATGACACACTGTCACGAACACAAGATGAAACGATGGATAATCGTGTGTGACGCTCTTTAGGCCAAAACACACCGGCGGCATACGACGCGCGTCAAAACAGCCGCCCCCATTATTTTCTATTTACAAACCCGCACCGGCGGCGGCTCAAGGCGCGTCGACGTGACGCACCGCGGCACTTTACGCTATTGTCCTATTTTTCCAGCGTTGCCGCCCTTGAAAAAGTGCTATTTTGTACTTCCCAGCCTAGCAGACTGGAGTGTGCAATAGAAATCCGGTTGACGCCCTGCAGCGCAACACTTTTTGTGTGTGTTGACGCCGCCGTCATATGACACCGCCGGTGTGTTTTGGCCTTTTGTCATTCAGGAGCCGACACCGTACGACACTGTGCTGGCTATAATAGGGCTGATATCGTGTAGTGTGTTCCGGGCATAAACCGAACCAACCACGGCAATGTTAAAAAAACATAAAGTTTCAGTGTATCTCATAACATACAAAATAACGTGTAAATATAACGTAATGGTTTGCAAAAATGTACGATGCTAGCACTTTATTCAGATGATTGGGTTGAGCTACCAGACCACCTGTACTTAAGATTGTATTTCACACAGAAATGCAGCCTAACTTATTGCTTTCAAAGAGAAGAGAAGAGAAGAGAAGAGAAGAGAAGAGAAGAGAAGAGAAGAGAAGAGAAGAGAAGATTTCGGTGTCACTGTAGATCAACAGCTATGCATCAATCTTCTTGGCTTCCTTGCCTGGCCTCAAAATAGGTTCATATTTTATGCAGGACAAATAATACGGAATAAACTCCAGAAGCATTGCATACATAATGAAATAACCTCCTCCTCTTTGGCATGCTGCTGCATAAAAAATAATTGGAAGAGTGGACCACACACACATAGACATGCAAACATACTCACTCTCGAACACACACACACACTACAAAGTGTGACCTTCAGGTTTGATCATCTGCAATGCAGTGATTAGTTTTATTGGTGTGGAAGCAGACTGTATTGATAAGACTTTTTCCCCTGCTCATACGGACTTCAAATCATCTTCCCTTCTTGTATACGTCACAGAATGTCAATCACACTCACGCTGCGAGTCCACAAAGAGATCTGATATCAGCGTGAATGTCCTGTGTTTAACCCATCATGACATCTATACAGTTGGACTGTTTTAAAAAGGGCAGCACGTGTAATAATTATGTGTAATTATGCCAAGCTTCTTATCCAATAGCTCGGCAAGCTCTCTGCCGGGACTCACCGTGCTCTTCTTCAACCTTTAGTGCCTTGCGTAAACGCCGCTCCACAATCCTAGCAAAAGATGCAGCCTCCATATGTGGCTAGAAAAGCGCTGAATTCCTCTCAGTTCATTTTGATATAGATTAAACCATATTGTTTGCGCTGCTGCTTGGGTTTTCACACCCCTCATGATGTCCCACAGAGCCTGACACAACCTTTTACCCCATAACACGACCACCTTCTCACACATACGTCACCTGTCACCTACTTGTGAAGACCCGGCCACCATCTCCCTGCCAGAAACATGCAGATAACCATATCCCACAGATAGCGCCGACACTTCTTCAGAAATGTCAAGTGCTGTCATATCATGGCTAAACGGTGTTTGGTGAAACAGCAACTTGTGTGCAGCCTGTACGGCATGCAACAGAAATCGGGACTGCGCATCGTGTCCCCAAAACACAAATATTGTGCAGCTGGTTTAGCAACATGTTTGTTTAGAAGTGTTTCCACTATGTCCCCTGGTGCTGTATCTGTCTGGTCCCTGACACACTGTTCCCTGAGTGCCTCGCCGTCTCTAGCCTGGTGTGTATAACTGAAAACAACTGGCCTTTCTGCGCAAAGAGCCGAGCACTCACCACCACAAACAGGTTACTTAGTCACTGCCCACCCCATCATCTCTCCCTCTCTCTGCTCGCTCTGTGCCTGAATAAAGGACAACAGCCACAGGGGGGGGGGCAGCCTAAAATTGTGGGAATTGAACTTCAAGACAGGGATGTGCAAGTATGAAAATAAAAACTTCCAAAAGGTCATCACAGAAATGTTGACAAAGCTATGTAAGTGCCCAGGACAAAACAGGAAGGAAACAAAGTGTTGGGCTTACTGGGTGATGAATGAGATGGAAATAATGGGGTTAATACCTTTTCTTTTCTTTTTTCTTTTTTTTTTTTTTACAGCAAAACAGTTTGGAAGTGTTTCACCGCTCCCAAACAATGTACACAAAAATGAATGCATACAGAGGAGGAGAGAGGGAGAGGGAGACAGAGAGAGGGAAGGGGAAAGACAGAGGCAGCAGCAGCACAATACTGCCTGCTGCACTGCAGCAAAAATCTACACAGCATACCGTAGCCACCACACAACCTCCAGCACTGCACAGCACAGACCCCTGTATGGAGGGAGAGGAGTGATAGAGTGATAGACAGAGCGAGGTAGACAATGTGCACGTGAGCGCCTGCCAGCCTGGGAAACATGAGAAAATTGGATCACAACAGAGGCAGCAAAATGTTATTTTTGTTAGCATGAGGTTTTTCTAAGATATTCAACAATTGACACAAATCGGTCACAGCAATCAGAAACCTTTTATGGGTCTGTGAGGATACGCATGAAAACACAGTTCAAGGCTACACACTGGAATTTGTAAGAACGTCCCAGAGTCCGAAGCAACACAACAAACAGCAGGTGAAGCACCGATTTAGGCCAATTTCCACTTAACTTGGGACTCAAAAGCAATAAAATCCTATGAATACCTCAAAGCCACTGAGACAATACTGTTACTGATCTCTGTGTTGACAAAACGTTGAGAAGTCATCTCAACCAGCTGCTCATTATGCGTTAAGTGGGCATTCAGACTGCAAATGGCCCTGATTTAAAAGAATGCAAAGGGGGGGGGCATGTTGTTTCTGGTATGTGTGGAGGTGAGACAATTACATACTATCCAGGAAGTCCAGTTTCAATTTCAGAGCCATGAGTTTTAAGGCTTATCAGACACCGAAACACTGCAAATAACAAACAATGTTATTATAAGGAAGGATTTTACTGCTGAGAAAAGTTATCATGGCAGCAATTATTTTATTTTCAATGATTTTACAATGATCGTAACACAGCAGGAGAAATATGGCGTTACAACGTCAGCTACCAGGAATGTATACTTGAACATACTCAGATGGCAAAGAACCTTTCCAGATGATGCCACGTTTCACTCCAGCAATAGATGAGCCAGCTTTTACTCCTTTGCTGTGGGACCCTTCATTTATTTATTGATTTATTGATTTATCCACGATCTCTGCACCCTGCTGCATCGATGATCTGGCCTGGGGCTGCATGTTTTTTTCACGCAGGCAGTACATACATATCAATCAATTAGTTGTCAACTATTAAATTAATTACCAACTAATCTGATAATCGAATATTTGGTTTAAGTCACTTTTTCCAAGAAGAAAAAGTAAAACTTCTGATTCCAGCTTTGTTAAACGTGAATATGTTCCAGTTTCTTAATTCCTCAACAGTAAACCGAAATTTAGTAAACTCAATATCGTCAGTGAGTGTCTGTTGCCCTAGTTCCGTGCATGAGACGTGAAGTGAGGAAAGTAAACAACTTAAAAGAGCATAAGATCGTAACAATCTTGTTATTTTAGGAAACACGTTTTTTTAAGCCATTGAGCCCTTAATCAGAAATGGTTCGCATTTGTTTTTCTTATTGTTCACTAGCGCATAATAAATATTATTTGTTCTTTAAACATCAGGTTGTTTTGTTGTGCTAACTGGCTAACTAGTAGGAGTGGGGGAAAAAAATCGATTACTATTTTTGTGTGGTACTATAAAAATGTCACATGCACGCCAGGTATCGATTTTTTATTATAAAAATTATTAATATGACAAATACAAACTAAAACGTTGGTAGCTACTAGAATGATGTAATCACTCTCGAGTTTGCAGACTGAAAACTTTATCTTATGAAATAATACAGATGTCAACAAAGTTATTTTGTGGGCATAATTTACAGTTGAAAAAAGGTCATAAATCACAGTATATTTTACTGCAATACTGAGCATATCCCGACACTTCTAAATCACAAAAACATTGTATTGTGAGTTAAGTATCATGATAATATTGTATCCTGAGGCCTGCTGCTATGGAGCGTTATTTCCTCTCTCGCAGTGTGTCCAAACAAATGAAGCATCTGTTCAAGTGAGAATGTAATCAACAGATTAAAGGGAAACTGCACCCAATTTCAAAATATCATACATGTTATTCTTATGGTCTCAGAAAGTCCAAAAATATTAGTAAACATGAACACCTCTCCTCCAAATCCTGCTAAAACTCAAATTTGTAATGTCATATTTGAATTGGGAAAGATGTTGTTGCTGACACTTACTTCTCTGGTTTCTGGCTTTGTGAGAGAGTTCCTCAAGTTCACAAGTATTGACTGAACTTATTGGCCAAGGAAATACCAATTTCCAAATTCTCAATTTAGGCTGCATTCTCCTTTAATCTGCAATAAAAAATAATCGTTAGCTTTAGCCCTTCTCAGCAGAAACTTCGGAAATCTGGACCAAATTTTAACCAAAGCAAAAAAAACAAAAAAAGAAGAGAAGTGCATCAACCAGTGGACATCTATCAAAAACTCAAAGTGAACTTCGACGCTCTTGAGCGCAGAACAGACTGAGTGGCAAATTATAAGGGTACCACGAGTGGCTACACTGAAAGACGGAGTGAACACAACCTGACACCCCCAAGAAATCCTGTACCACTGCAGCCTGTAAAAAGAAATTATCACCAAGTTCTCTACCAAAATAAAATATGATTACCAAAAACTCAACACACTGAACAACAAACTGAAATTTACTTGAAGAAATGCTGATTGCCATGGAAGCAGCAAAATACAGTCAGATGTGTCAGAGCAGGTCAGAGCCGGAGGGAAAACCAGCAGAACAACACACAGTATGAAACTGTACTGAGCTGCTTCAAAATCTGACTCCTCTTCTGATTTTTTATTTATCATCTTTCTCCTTTCTTTCTTGCATTCAACAAGAAAGTCATATGTGCAAATCGTTATTCATCTTCTCACTTAAATTACACCGTGAACCTTGTACACATACACGTGATCGTAATAAGGTAGAGAGGGAGACAGGGAGAGAGCATTCTGCACAGCTTATCCCGTCAGCAGGGAGCACATGATGGACAACAGTAATAAATGAGCTACAGGCCAACAGTGAGTCATGAAATTATATCAGCAATCAATCATAATCAAATCATTAAAATGTACTTCCAGCACAGGACAGACGCAGAGCCAGCCGACCTCGCTCTGTGTTTCCCTCCGCCAGCCCTCACCGCTCTGAAACAGTACAGCAGCAAGCCATCGCTTTAGCGGTGTGCCTCTGGCTGTATGATTTGTAGTAACACATACTGTTGCTCAATATCACACGCACAGACACAGACACACCAGTATGTTCAGTCTGGTGTGTTTGATAAAGGTTAAAGACGCCACATTCCTGTCACCGGAGCCACGGGGAACATGACCCAACCTTCTCGCCGTACAGCGCAGCAACACGCTAATGTGACTGCATCATATTTCGATCCTAGATGACAGCCTGGAAACAATATTACTGATATCACGGGCTCGCTCTGCGTGCTCCTCGGCCCTTAAACACCTGTTGCTGGGTATTTTTCGACTTTAACATCAGGAGAAACATTAACAGGCTCTATTAGCATAAATAAAAAGTGTGGCCAGGTCTTTCTGTCTGTATCAAAAATTAAAGTATTGGAAACTAATGACTCCCATGAATCTTGATTTCTTCTTGTGCCATCTCCCCTGTGGTATTTTTGGCATTATTCAGTTTTCTATAATCCACTTCAGCGGTTTGTCAGATTCGTTTTCTACAGAACTTGTTTGTTTTCTGTTGGATTTATTTAATCTCATCTATATCTGGATACTTTCCTCTAATTTTACTTTGTATTTCTATCAAGCCACATCAAGCATGAAGTTTGCAGACTGTCCTCACCCTGTGTACCTGCTGTGCATCATGTTCTTGGAGCTGTGTAGACTGTTTATGACTCCATCATCAAAAGGAATAATTCAGAGCCAGACTGAAACACTTTTTTGTCACATGCTTGAGTATTACCTTCTGATTTTAAGGAGCTCTATACAATATTCAGAGCATCTCTATGATTTAGCGGTGGCTAAGCTGGGGACTAGCAGCTAACAGTGCACGCAGCTAACACTGCTAACAGCACACCACCATCCCAATTATCAGCGGTAACCACAGTATGAGCATAGTACAGAGCAGCTGCAATTAGCTAGCCAGTGGGATTCACACATGGGACTCAATTGCACTAACATGTATGCTGCAGCCGGACCAGCTACCACAACAAAAAACAGATAAGCTCGGCTAACAACACACACAGGAAGTGTGGCTTTATTCTCTGCTCAAGAAGCCATTACTCCACCATATCCTTATATATCAAACAGTTGTTTGCTGTTATAATAATGCTCTGAATATTATATAAAGCTCATTTAAGCAGGTTATATCAGCTCTAAGAGATCACCTGTGTGCCAATATCATGTCCACTCACTACACGTAAACATTAGAAGTTAACAATCAATTTTTAATCATGCTGCAATTTTGATAACATGACCACTTTGGGTTCCTCTTTTTCTTCTATATAGAGAAAACACAAACCTTTCTGGGCGGCATAGGTTAGCATTGTTGCCTCGCAGCAAGAAGGTTCCTGGTTCAAATACGGGGCTGGTTAATTGGTGACTCTAAATTGCCTTTAGGTGTGAATGTGAGTGTGAATGGTTGTCTGTCTCTATGTGTCAGCCCTGTGATAGTCTGGTGACCTGTCCAGGGTGAACCCCCACTTGCCCTGTGTCGGCTGGGATAGGCTCCAGCCCGCCTACAGGATAAGTGGTTATGATGAAGGAACCTTTCTGTCCCGTTACCTTAAAGGGGAAGTCAGAGTCAGAGCGCCTGACAAACTCAGTGTGAAGATACCGTGTGTTCACAGAAATATCAAACCTTTTAACTTCACAAAACAATACAGGCCTTTGGTTTGCCTTACTGAAAATGCATTTTCACAACATCAATAACTAGTTTCACCATTTGCAAAAAAAGACATTAAATAAATATCCTGACCTACATGGTGTTTGCATGCACACACACAAATGAATATGTATTTTAGCAGAAGTAGTTCAAAATATAATACAGTTTATACTTGTGTCAGTGTATAAAAATATTAACTATGACTGCTTGATCAATACTCAGTTGATTGTTGTGCGGTTGTTTCACAAATAACCAACCGACACACTGTAAGTAAATATTAATTACACTTTTAGAAAAGCATTTCTAAAGGTTGTTTTTTTTACTTTTCCCCTCCTGGAACTAATTCTAATATCTCAACACATCTGCCGATACTGAATACCAATCCAACAACAGTGCTCTCTTTAACCCAAATTATAAATCTGTGAATCACTGGGTGGAAATCACTGGAATCATTGTTATGAAGAATGATGCCAGAGACAGCTAAGGCACTGAAAAGTGAGTCAGTGGGCTCGACGTGACTGAATATGTGAAACTAAATGTGGAACAAGTGCAAATTTGACCTGCTGCAACCACGTACGTACACACACACACACACAAAAAAAAACTCAAAAACTTGTACAATGACGATTCTCTACGACAACCGCTTCACGAATTATGAAAGAGGACATGGGGACATGGCAAAGTGGTGTGTGTGTCTTTCTATATATAGAAAAGAAGCTTTGTCATGATGCTTTTAGAAGAAGTTATGCGCCTTTTTGTCATAGGCCACTACCACTTACCCTCCCTTGAGCCAGCATGTACACAAACGCACACCTTCACAAACACACACTCGACCTCCATGTCAAATTTCAGCCTCTTAAAGCAGAAACTGTGGCCACCAAAGTGTGGGAAAATTTGTGTGGGCCGGCTGAATGACTGACCTATTGTGCTGCTGGTCCCAGCTAATAAATGGAAAGGTAAAATGACATTTACAAAGAACTTGTATTTACTGTGGATTGGTCAGGTCGTAGCCAGTACCCAGTCCACTTAATAAAGTCAGTATCTTTTTCCTTGTCAAATTAAATTTTCATAGTTTTTACATTGATTGAAGCTTAGTTTGTATATTTACTCACGTTTTAAAGATTTATACAAGCGTTAAAATGCAATCTACTTCATCTACAAAAGCAAAAATATCTCCATAAACTCAATTTACTTGTACTGCATTTCTGGATATAGCCACCTGCACATGATGCTAAATCCTGTCTTTACCTTTAAACATGGTCATCCTGGCTGACACTGTGATGAAGGCCTCCAGGAAGAAACATTACCAAGATACTCTTGACATCACTCAAAATAAATGGGTGAGCTCTACCTGGAGGATTTCTGCTATCTGCATCACCTTTCGGGCTGTTTACACTGATGTGGTCATCTCTGCAGCAGCTCCACCAGAACTACAGTGTGACTGTACTGGAACTGTGCCAGTGGCTTCGCTGAGCTACTGGTCATTAGAAACACAACCGCAACAGCTTTAGATACACTTGTATTGTGGCAAATTGTTGGTCTTCAACACAAGCATAAATCAATGTGACTGTGTTACAGTAATACACATATCTCTGTAGGTTATGAAACCACAACATTACTTTGGACTGGATCCAGATTTCGGGGAATACTGGAGAGCAGAAGAGAGGAGAGGACTGTAAACTGTAGCATGAGTATTAGAATAGAAGCAAAAATCCACTGAAGACAAATGCGTGCGAGAGTATATGTACTGGGGAAGGTATTAGAAAATAGGGATCTTGAGAGATGGTGGAGCGAGGGGACAGAGAGCAGGACAGTGAATGCCTCTACAGGAGGCAGAGTCTAAACCAAACAACATCTAAAAACATGGACAGGAGTGATTTAAATCATAGGTTTCACTGGAGGCATTTTGAAGTCTCTTTGGGAGCCTGTGTGGATTCTGACATCTGTATAACTGAAGAAGAACTACGTAGGTAATGACTGTAGCACAGGGACATATAAAGAGAACTGGATACAGCGTTGTAGACAGTGCCCCGCTCATTCCCATGAAAGTTGCTCATTCCCATGAAAGTTGCTCAGTCAAACTTTCTGACTTTCTGGGAAGGGGTGTAACGATCAGTCTAGACCGACATATCAATTTGATGATCAACGATGCAATATCATCGATGCGAGGTGAAATCATCGATCCATATCATTATCACTACCTTACATTGTTATTTTGAAATCCTGTGTCATCATTCCGGTTACAGCAGTATACCAGTTTTATGGTATATAATGATATTAAAGTTGACAGTTATCATATCATGTAAATTTGCTTACAACACAAACTTCTATTTAAAAATGGTTTCAAGATTCAATTATAGTATTAAAATGTTTGTTCAACCGAAAACAATCCCTCTGGTTTCATTACTTTAAGAGTAAGTTTGACTTCTGATAATTATTGTAATACTGTGACCCTGAAACTGTGATATTTGGTGAGACATTATTATACTATGAAAATCTCAGACCATTGCAATCCTGGTCACCATCAAACAGGGCCAGGCAGACGGCAAGCAGCCAAGAAAAAGACGACGAGGATAACGTTATTTACCCAGGAGCGAATCAGCAGTGTTGAAATATTTGGAGAAAATAAAGGTCAACAGACAAAGCACATGTCGTATGTAGACAATGCCTTTACGAGATAAAACTCAATGTAACTTCCTGGCCAGGCATCTCACTCTGCTAACATCTTACAGCTACGTTAGCTGCTCTGTTTCACCAATGTCAGACTGAAAAAAATGAGCATGCGGGCTAAAATTCAACCATGTTCTTCTGTCGGGAGATAAAGTGACTTGAACCGACAGTAAATAAGAAAAAGTATAAATAACACATATAATTTGTTAAGCTATGAGTAGAGGACAAGTCCGCTAGCCGCTCGGCTAATTTATACAATGTAAACGTGCTTAAGCTAAAAATGAGTGACTAGCAAAAAAAAAAAAAGTTTTGTCTATGAACTTGGACAGTTATCATTGAGCTGAATTTTATACTTTTGTTAAATTATCCTGTTTTTAATCCATGTTTTATGACTGTTGAGAGGTTTGCCATTACATTACTTATAGATTTTTATTTTTTTTATGGCCAAAGGTTTAAAAAAGGTTGCAATTTCTTCTGTAACAGATTGTGTTAAATTGGCATGCGATATCGTTTCATATCGATCGCAAGAGTCTGAATTGCATCAAATCGTATCTTGGCAGATTTTGTAATATTGGCAAATATCGTATTGTTGTGCCAAGAATCGATATAATATCATATCATGGTATAAAATTACTCAATCTTCTGCATCATCACTTCCACTGACCATGCTAGCTACTTACAATACAGCCCTTGTGCTATTCTTTTAGACTTAAGAAATGTTATTGGACTGAATGAGATGCTGATAGTGAAATGAGTTATTTCGCGGAGGTTGTGACACATAAAAATGTATCCACTGATATACAGACATCTCTTTTCTAATGTAAGTCTATGGGGAAAAGTCCTCTTAGGTCCAATGGCATTATGTGATGGACCCAGAAGTTATAGTTACACTGTTTGGCTAAGAAAAAAATTGCCTTCAAAGCCTGGCACACTTTCTGGGAGCCTGCTGCGGCAAGCATGGCAAACAGTTTACGGTTAACAGTGTCGTCTTGCATCAAAAAAACGTAACAAATGGTGAATGGTCAAGGACTTCACAACCAGAGCTGAAAAGAGTCTATACAGAACTGCTCTTATAGAAAATCTCTGTATTTTTCATTATGTCAATAATATAGCGCAGCTTCTTGCCTCTGGTGACCCCTCAGGTCACACCTTTGCAGCTTCTTAGATTGTGTTACGTTGACTTGTATGGCGGAAATTATAGCCCTCCGTGGTGTCTTTCAGCTGGAGCTAAATACTGCCTTTAATAGAAAAAAAAAGCGTCTCCACTATAATCATCTCCAATGCAATGATTATAAGTCACTTATAGTCATGATTATATAGATTTTAAACATGCTACCTGCAGTTGACAATGTTGACTACATTACACTGAACTGTCACAGCAATCGTTTCATTCCCAGAACTCTGAGACAAAAGCCCTTCAAACATCCATTAAAATGTTCTCATCCACTTCTAGTGTTAACATCAGAGGCTTCTCTGACACCTCTGCATGCATTTTTGGTAACGATGATGGCATCTGTGTCAGATCGTCTTTACGACTGTGTACAACTGTTCAAACTTCTGGTCCTGTAAATCAATAACCTCATAGTCTAACTGCATTATTCTCTCTTGCTCTTCATCTCCCTCTCTCTCATCACTTTGTCACTTTATTGTGAATCACAGTGCATCATCAGCTCTGCTCAGTTCAGCAGCTCCAGAGGAAAAAAAAACATCACAGCAGCTCCACAGCAGCTATCATGTGTCAAATTCCTCTGCAGTCCTGGAAGCAGTGAGCATTAAGATGTGTCATGTGTTAGGGGGAACCTGTGCTACACCCCTGCTCCTCTCACAACGCCACTCTTTCACTCACAGGAGGTGGGGATACGTCACACAGCTCCCACTATTAAGGGCAGAGGATGAGCCAAATTACAAGATGATTTATGGAGCCTCAGTAAGACATGGGGCAGAAAACCAAGTGGGGAAAAGCACAAGCTATACTGTCCCGCTGTGATGACTATTTTGAGATGTACCTCAATTTACCAGTCTTCCTAGGAGATAATAGAGCTTTCAAAATTACGTATGGCCTCAATAAAGCCAGCTATAAACTAGTGAGGTCAGTGGAATCAGGAAGTCCTTGAAATGAATGTTATGTGGTAATTTAAAAAAAAAAATTAAACTTGCACCTGTGTCTTAAATTTTAAGGTGAGGTTATTACAACTAGCACATCCACTTTGTACCACTACCCTGCTGTGTGGAAGCCAGCCCTGGTGATCAGGAAATACTGCAGTACAAGAACATTTATTTAATTCAACATCTCCTACTACATGGATCATAAAGCCAGTCACATGCAGCTTTAGCCATGTAGCATGATTTAATGTAGGTAGCCCAACACAACTGACAGAATAAATGTTAGCAATATACATTTCTGCAAACCACAGATATTTTAACAGTGCTGTGGTTAAAGTTTGGTTATGTTCACACACAAAACAATAAAGATAAAAGTCAGGTCATTTACAGGATGTAATCAAAACTATATCACTTCAGTAACGATGATATGACATGTATGAAATGTACAAATGTAACGTATTCATGGTTTGCAGCAATGTACAATGCCAACATTTTCCTCTGGCGACTGGGCTGGGTAGCTGTCAACTGCATTCAGAAGAGTGGCAGAAGACAGCATTTTGATTGGACTACCGTTAGCTTAATTAGCTAGCTAGCCATAGCTGATAAACTGACAGCTGTCATTTCAGCCGGCACCTAGGAAACTTGCCAGGGACAAGACTCCTACATTTCGGGGGAACATCACTAAACGTCAGTTTTAGCCCAGACCTAACTGACTACTATCAAGACCGCGTTCTGACAAAAAAAAATAGCATCCTGTATCATTTAAATGGGATGTGGGAATGTGTCAACACAGAGGCTTCAGCGGAAAAAATTAATCTAGCTCAACTTTTGCTGCAATGCAAAGCAACATCATCCAACACAACACGGCAGCAGACAATCAAATAAGTGCTAGCGCACATTCCTGGTAGATTACTGACATGAACGCCATATTACTACTTTTTATCTCATGATTAGTGTGACAAAACATAAAGTCATTAGCCATGTTTCAGTCAGCCTGTTTAGATGCGCATCGGAAAATTATGATGGAAACGCCAAAATTTGAATTAAAATCCCCTGATTCGCACAAACTAAAATACGCTTGCTTTAGCCGGGTTTTGGTTGATTCGAAAAAATGCTGATTCGCAAAACGGGGGATGGAAACAGTTATGTTCGAATTAAGTCTGACGTAGCGCAACCTCTCTCCATGGTGATATCCACACTCCGGGTCAGGAAGGCGGTGATGCATTTACAAGCCAACCGCCAGAAAACGTAGAAGAAGAAGAATGCGAGACTTCTGCGGAAAACTCGCGCATGTTCGTAGTTTTCACTAAAGTCCGTACATTTAATGGAAACACAGGATTCGTATTTCTTTTAATGCACATTTCCCAATGATTCGAATCACTTTTGGATGGAAACATAGCTATTGCTACTATGATAACTTTCCAGAGTCTTAATATCCTGTCTGAGAGTATTAAGCCCAGTTCAGACCAAAGATTCACAATGAGACAAGTTAAAACCTGCAACTACTTGCAATGCGCCGTTCTGCAACGTTCTAAAAACCTGCCGGTTCACAGCTATGCAACTAGATGAGATGGTGTATCATCTCTATGCAACAACTCTTTGTACTTCTGTTCTGACTTAGCCTGGTTCCAGACCATAGACCCCGCCCACTCAACTGAGTAGGCTTGCATCTCTGGTCTGGCATACTGCAATGAATTTGCGATTTATCTCGTCCAAAAGATGGAAGGACCAATGAACGCCGGGGGTGGGGGCGGGTCTAGCGAATAGCCAATCAGCGCCACGCTGATGTCAAGCTGTCCGCCAGTGGGTAACTGGTGAGGNGGCACTGACCTGACATAGTTATTGTTATGGACAGACAGTGTGTCAATGACCATCAACAGACTGAGCACAGTCAAACACGCTGCTCACACAGCGGAGCGAGCATATGTTGCGTTCAGACATTGTCACGTAAATGACAAATTCCAGCGCCACAGCACAACACAGCAGCATGTCAAGTGGGCTTAACCCGAGCAAAATTGCTCAATTTTTCATTTGTTATGGAGTCCATGATTTCCCTGTGACACTTACAAATGTTTGCTCAACTGTGCTTGGATGTCGTTTTATGAGGCTCTGGCGGTTTTCAGTTGTCTCATTGTCTGTAACGTTATACAGCTTGGCTTTCTCTCGCATGCACTCTTCCTACTTTTCCCTGTGCTGTGCTGTCTCAAGTGCTGTTATAGAGTGGTCGTGTTGCCGCAGGACGTGGCGACTTTAACTTTTAAACTTTTACACAGCACGTCTTTCTGTCCAACGTCGCCGTACCTGAAAGACGTGCTGTGTAAAAGTTTAAACGTTAAAGTCGCCACGTCCCGTCTCAAGTGCTGATATAGATTGGTCGTGTTGCCGCGGGACGTGGTGACTTTAACTTTTACACTTATACAGCACGTCTTTCTGTTCAACGTCGCCGTACCTGAATCCAAAGTATCGCAATGTAACAGACGTTTTTTTTTTTTTTGTGATTGCGATTAGATTAATCGTGCAGCACTATCATATACTCATACTAAACTAAAATTATGTTTAAAGTAATGTTACTGTTATTTCTGGCGTTTTAAGATTAGCATTAATCTCAATTAAACCCTTTAGGACTATGGTTAACACATCACTGATGGCCTAACCAGCAATTTCAATGACCTTAAATGACTCAACATGATTGAGGACGAGAAAGTTCATCAGCCTGACAACTGAGAAACAATTTATTGCACTATATGAAGTTATCCATTCAGATCTGACAAGAACATGTCAGTACCCATCTGTAAATGGCCACTTTCATCGCTCTGGGTCAAACATAACTCAAAACAGCCACAGAAACAACGCTGGCATCAGAAACTGTGGGAAGGAAAAAGTGTTGAATGCCTCCGAGCATTCGCTGCCAGGGGTTTCTCAGTGCGACTGCTTAAATTAATACTGCTTGTATAATGCATGTAGATAACCTAATAAAAAATACATATAAAACACTTTCACACAAAGCTGTGTAATTTTGCTAAATCAGCATCCTTCACAGTAATCACATTGTGATTCTCGTTCAGCCACATGATGTCCCTCACAGCAACCTCTCACACCGCAGGTAGCAAACTGTATCTATGACTCAAATCACAAAGCAATCAACTAATCATCTCTCCGCACGCTCACATTCTACTTGCAGTTCATTCTGAGAATATCTGTTTGGCCTTTAAGGCTGCAACAAATATGTCGGGTGTTCAATGTGCTACATAACACCTACTTGCTCGAAACTGAGAGTGTTGGTGTACACCAACATTTTCAGCAAAGCAGAAATGTCATATTTTTAGCCTTGAACGTTTTGACACATTTTATGCATTAGGTGGTCTAACAAAAGAAAGAAAGAAATAACCTTTTTAAAATAGTTACCAGGGCAATCACAGTTTATTCAAAACGGCAACATTATCTCTAATGTCTTCAATCTGCTAAGTGCAAGTAACAATAAATGTAGCCTCTTTGCACCATTAGCTAGAAACACACAAATCCATCCTCTCTGCTTTACCTCCATTTAGAAAGACAGACAATTTTAACTGTGTTATTATCCAATATGTAAGCCAATATTAACCCCACGAGCTGACTGAAAATGGATCACATTAGTTAAGCTGGCTTTGAAGACCAGGCAGATCAGGTCAAGCACGAGCTCTCGAATGACAATACTCATTATTCGCTCTGCTAAAACTGACTCCTGTCTCGTTGGCGTTTCTGTTTTACAGTAGGTACTGAATGTATTAGCCTGCATTCATGGATTGCTTTGGACAAGCTGTAAACACAACACTGATTACGTTTACATGCACATGAATATTCCACTTTTATTCAGAATGTAACGATAATCTGAATTTAATACGGGTCGTGTAAACGGCATTTTCCTTTTCTCAATTAAGACATGTGCAGGTATTATTCGGGTTTTAGGAGCATTCTTTGGACATGTATACAGCGCAAACAGTAGGGCTGCCCCCAACTAAGAATTTTCCAAGTCAACCAACAGTCGTCATTTTGGGTCATTAGTCGACTAGTCGCCTGCATGTTTATGATATTAATTTAATTATTAAATGATATATTTTGGGCGGGGCAACACAATGGTTTGAGTTGAAGGTGTGAGAAAGAATAGTATCAGTAACATTGTTAACACTGTGCTACATTACAGAGAAATACAAAACCGTACTAATGAACCTTCATTAATATAGGCCTATATTTTATCTACAAGTGCACGTCACACACTGAGCGAGCCGCCTGTTAATGACGCTGTGGGCTAATGGGCATGTAGCTACTTCCATGTTTCAGATGATACGTCATGTTTGTAGTCGACCAATGAAGATGAGTTTACATATCACCTTGGGTTCGTCCTTCACCTTCTCAAAATGATCCCACACTTTGGATTTCCTGCCCGACATGTTATTAACTAGCCTGTGGAATAACCGCAGGTACCAGCCCTGGAAATTAACCTGACTCCTGTCTGACTGCTGAGCGTGGACACTTCCTGTGTCTGTCCTTTCAAATTAAATTCCCACATGGTCCAGTCATATAGGTTTTGATTTATTTTGACAAGGTGCAGCTTACTTTTTTTTCTGTGACTAAGTGAAGAATGAAATCTTGCTGACCCTCTGGTCAACAAATGTTTGGTCAACTTTTAGGGGGCAGCCCTTGTACACAGCTTAATAGGAACATTGTCTTTTAAAAGAGCAACAAACAGTTGATCATTTACACATACAGCAGATACAAAGCGATATCAATTTGCACTCGTATCTAGCAGCTTTACAAACGCAGGTCCAATATTCACTTTCCATTTAGCCCCACTCTACCAACTCCTGAGGGGAATATCTGGCTGCTAAATGGCTACTGTGTCACGAGCTAGTTGCTAACTATGTCTGTCTGCTGTTTGGGCCCTGAGCAGGTAGCGCACAGTGTGGTTTTAGTACTTTCTTGCTGACTGCTGCGACTAGAAATGACGCTAATGAGAGCAATGAGACTGAACCAAAACAGTACAGTTGTCGGGCATATTTATCTCTGGGTTCGCACTACAAGCAACACTTCCATATTCTTGATTATAGCAGCTTTAAAGCTAATGATATAATTTACAGTTAAGTGTTGAAACAGAGACAACATAACATAGCAGCACTGTTTCAACGACATAACTCCATGTCTGTTTTCCAAAGGGTAAGATGTCAGACATGTCAATATACACTGCACCAGTGCATTTTCACTTATGTATGCAATCCTACACTGATGAACCTCCAACTAATTACAAATGTTAAACATCAGAGTAGCAGACAAACAAAAGATGTTATCCATCCCAGAACCTGTGGGAGAACCGATCCATTTCACGGTGTCTCCCCTTCAAGTGAACTCCCATCAGGCCTAACCTTGAGGAAACAGAGAGCAGCTCGGTGCAACCATCCACCTGCACATCCAGTGGCCAGTCACCCTTGGAGGCACCCTGCCAGGACCGCATGTCCCATCATTCCTCTCACCTCTGCAAACAGGAGCATCTGGGAAGCATCCTGGGAGATGCTTCATGTAAATTCAGATTTATTTTTCACAGGCGTTAATCCTTCTCTTCTTTCTTGCCCTCCTTTTCCTTCTCTCTATATACATACACTGCACATATACATTTGCCCTCTCGTCTGAACTGATTTGTATGTAAACTTGATTGTCTCTCAGAGGGAGGTAGAATAACAGCCAGGGACTTGAATCTCATCACCCCTGCAGGTCATATTTCTCAAGAGCAGGACAGAGACAGCCCAAATTAATTCACTGTGGAAACTGATGATGCCGCTGCCATTATCACGCCTCAAAAAAATGAGAGCACAACAATGTTTTCTTGTTGACCTGTGACATGCCCACTGCAGCAACACACAACTTCATCTCCGTTTCCAAATGATCACAAAACCATAACAGGAATCACAGCAACAGTCAAGGTTGAGAATATTTTTGCTTCATATTAATGACACACTTGTACCCTCTTTTTTTCTGTATTTAATAGCACCGGGAGGATGTGTGCGCTCTGAGCTATTTTTAGAAACAAAAGGTCCATCCATGTGACACAGAGTCCTGTTTTTAGAATGGCCTTCATGAAAACATTTGTGAAACCTGTTAACTGTAATGCCTTTCTTTTCATCCAAGCTGTGATATGCCAAGGTCTGCGTGTGTATCACCAGAAAAGCTACTGCAGTTTAGCCATTTACAAACTTACTGTTTCTGTATGAAACCTAGCAACATGTCATGGTGGTTGGAGGAGGATATTTTTAGCCAACCCTGCTGTTATTCTAATTGTAGGAGTTCTTGTTTGAATCTTACCCATCCCCTTTAATTACACTGCTGTTTCTTTGTTACCACAATTTAAACCAGCGTGGGTTTGTTGCACAAATGAATAAAGCATCTCTTAGCTGAAGGAAAAAAAACCTTGCCCCTTTATAAATTCTCCAATGGGCTTGGTTTGGGGGAAAAGCTGAATCTGAGATATATTGCTCTTGCTCTGAGGTGAGAATTAGATGGAGAAAAGACACCAGCAGCATAATCTGAGTTATTAAAATGCATATGTAATTTCAGATTACACTGTGGAAGTACAGCGCACAGTAAAAAGAATATTTTACACTGAAAAATTCATAAACTTGATATGACAGCAAACAGCATTTAGACACATGCACCTTACGAAGGGGTAATTCAATATGCTGACACAGTCGTTCTTTGAAAAGGTATTGGCCTAGGATAGCCATATATCTGCAGACTGTGTAAACACAAGTCTTTACACTTAAAAACTTGTCACTATCCAGACTATGGATGTTGCTCAAAACTAATATGCGTAAAGTTTTAACAGAGGGTTAAACTTAGACTAGTCAACTAGCCTATACGTAAGAAAACACTTAGACATCAGCCAAGATTGAGCACAACTTAATAGATAGTTAAATACCGTCTCAGAAAATATAAGAGCCATGAAAATGTTAATCCGTCTTTTAAAACCTAAGTCCTATTTTAAGATGCCCGTGAAATATGTGGCACTTTGCACTGCAAACACTGCACATTATCCCACAAAACATGACAACAACTCAACAAATAAACAACCCGGTCTCACTCCCAACTCGTCAAATAGATGCTTGGTCAGTGGCCTCGGTGTCAGACACCAATACACCGAGGCACCCTTTAGCGGCAGTATGTGAAGCACAAGGCAGCTGCATTTTTCGACACCTTAGGCAACTACTTAGTGGTGTAGTGGTACTTGATGAGGTGGGTTTACTACTAGGTAGATGGGTTGGTTACAGAGAAGGAAGTGGGTATATGCTCCTATACATATTCCAATGTCTGTTTGGCTGATAGGTGGGTATACTGTAAACCTGTCCTCGCAACTGGTTCAGCCAGGGGGTCCAGACTTCTCTATAGTCATTAGTTCAAGGTCCACACAGTTTAATATATTCAATGTCATACTTGCGTTTGGCCATGTCGTCAAGCTAGCAGGAAATGGCACTTTGAAATTAAAGCTATACACCACAAATTCACCGTACGTCAAAATAAAGTGTACAAATAAGACATGTTCGTGAGTCACTTGTGGTCCATTCAGAATGGACCCGCTACCCACCAGTGGGGAACCAATGGTGTAAATGGCCAGAAAAAAAGGTGGGTATACCCAGTATACCTGCGTATACCCTCCACTACACCACTGCAACTACTAGAGCAAGAAAGTCCGCATAAGAAGGGTGGCAGGAGAACTGGATGGGTCAACAACCTCTGGACTTTCACCCAAGAGACTGCTGTGTGTGTCCCATGTGAAACCGAAATGAGTTATTAAAAAAAAACAACACAGTGCACTAGTATGTGTGGCATGTTATGCTAGTGACACTACATTCTGTTTCTAAAAAAATGTACTTTTAAAATACAAACCATGTTTTGTTGCCGAAAACCTGAAAACAAAGTGTTTTATCTTTGGTCTGAGCTTATTTTGAAACGAGACTACATGCATTTAACAAACAGAAACTGTGCATTTCCTGTGAAAACTGAAGTTTATTTTGGGAACACCTAATGCATGTATTGAGCCTAAATTGACACGCAATCCCTAAGCTTCCAAAATGGACGCAAAAGGGATACCTTCTGGATATGTGTAGGGCCGGTAAGCATCTGTAATACACGAATTAGGAGTGAGAATATAAAGAAAAGTCAACATAACATTGGTTGGTTGAAAACAATATTCTTTAGGGAAATAAATCTTTAGGAAATGTGCCTGATTATTGCAATGGCATTTCCATTGGGTGAATGCAATTGCATGAAATTATAATTTCAATTATACATTTACCGGAATAGTAGTTTCAGTGCTGACTAACGAGGGTAGCAATGTTTAATTGACTAGTCGAGTCAACTAATCATGCACATCCCTAGTCCATACAAGTCCCTTTTGTTTATTTAAGTCTCTACTTAACACACTGTTTTTATGATTTTATGATATACAGTATATCTATATCCATAGATTTGTCTGAATGGTTTATGTACCACAAATCAAAACATTTTCATTTTCAGAGTTCTTTTAGCACCATCACAAGGTTATAGTCTTCCACTGGTCTGTATGGTTTGCCATGCCAGAGACTGAAATTAATAATCTTGGGTCACTGCTTCCTGATTGTGAGGTCAAGCTACAGCTTAGGGTTAACGCTCCACTATACCCATGGAGCAAACAAGAGCAATAGCATTACAGTGCTGGAGCGTTGGTTCGGCCTTCTGGCTCTGTCACACACAATAAAGCTGAGTTTCACTTGATATGCTATGAACCATCCTCACGTGGATGCCTGGGTGTTCTGTGACCTGTACTGTCACTCTGCTGTCAATGAGCCACTGCTGTGCGACTCTGAGGAAGCCACCTACTGACTTCACACACCCACTGCAATTCTGCTCCTTCAGCAACCTGGCTGTAGCCTGTCTTCCACATTTAGAGCGTTCAACCCTTTCCCATGTACAAAGCCCAAGAAATGTCACTGAGCACCCATCAATTGTCTGTCTTTATTACACTGCAGTTCTCAACCTAACTTTTTTCCACTACCGTTTACCACCAAACGCACTCATTAAACCCCTGTCATTCATCCTAGCTATATGACCCATTCAATGAAGTTCAAAAAGTTTTATGATGAAATCTATGTGGTCATTTGCACAATTATTAATGCTACACAGGCTGCAGAGTGACACTTACTGCATCTCCATCCCTTCCACTCGGCTAGTTCATCACATAATTGCCTTAATGAAGTATGTTCACTCAGAGACATGTACCAATGCTGTGACATGAGAGTGAACATTAAGGCAAGTTGTACCACACCACCAACCCTAAGGACAATCTACTATAGATAAAACAAGAATTAAGCTGGAAAACAGTGATACGGCTTAAAGAATAAAGACACAGTGAGACTAAAATGTGCAGTCTTTACATGATGGCAAACTGCCATGTGTATAGAAAATGAGTAGTTGTGCTGCGTGCTACAACTTTGACCTAGCTTAATTTACATCAGAATGCAACATCTCTTGGCGGTTTATCTCATCTAAAGACTTTTGAAGTAAACGTGACAGCCTTTAGACTACAGTTGTGGATGATTCAAAAGGGAGAAGACGCTTTAAACCATGCAATGTCAATACCATGCATTACCCATTAAGCTACACAGCAACGCAGCAGACATGGCATCTGGCATCCACACATAAACCCATGTGGTTTATCTAAAGAAATACTCCATAAATATAATGTGTGCATCAAAACAGCCGAGACTAATGCATCACCACTTAGTCTGAAACAACACAGTGAACATTTATTCACTCCCCACATTTCTGTAGATTGAGTGAGATAGAGTGGCAAATGAATTTCACAATGTGGAAAGGATGCAGACGGACCTTAAAGATAATATCAGAGCGAAATATGAACGGGCAAAAAACTCTAAACAGAAATATCAAGAAGTGAAATATTCTTTACTTAGACAGCATGAGGTTGAGGAAACTGGATTCTGAATCGCCAAATGGTTAAGCCATGATGCATCACTTTAAATTTGATGATGTTAAAGAACAAGCCTGACATGATTACAACACTATAGCTTAACCTTCCAATCTGTAAATCTATACTGATGGTAGCCATGGATGGATTACCGAACAGGTCTACTGGGAAAAGGCTCAGTGACCCAAAGTGTCAAGGGCCTCCCTACCCTTCATCTGTAAAATGTCACTCAAATTACTGTGACATGTACCGACCACGAAAAAACTTCACATGACTACAAAGAGACGCAAAGGAACTGCAAAGAGACAGACAAAAAATGACCTCATAGGGTCACAAAAGCACAAAAAGATGCAAAATGACTACAAGAAAAAGGGCAAAACTACCAAGTCTGTGGGTCCACACTATTACCACGCCAGAGTACACCTGTGATGCACCAAGTAGGTGGAGTCTGCACACCATTTGACAATTATTGTAGCCGGCAGATTCACCGCTAAAGTTCAACGGCTGCGTTTACGTCACCAGGACCACATGGCCCATACAAACAGGGCTGGAACTTAGCACCAGCCACCAGCCAAATGCTGGTAAAATATGCAAGTGGCTGCTAGATTTGCTTCACTCACCAGCCAAAAAAAACAATGTTAATGTGTTGAATGGGCGGCAGATTTTGGAACAACCTGCCACTGTGGCTGGTGGACAAAAAAAGTTAATTTCCAACCCTGCATACAAACACAATCAAGTCAAGAGAGAGAACTGATGAATGTCATTCAGGCTTACACAAAATCAATAACTCTACAGTCTATGTAGGCAATTAATTTTCACCTAGGAAAGCTACCATGGCTTTTTGCCCTGTACGTAACGTCATTGTTGTTTGTTTTGTCAGTTTACAATTATGTAGTTGCTGCCACTGGCTGACAGATTACCCTCCATTAAAAACAGCTTTCCCAGCCATCGCCATTACGTGTTCAGTGACGCACCAGTGCAATGAAACGCAGCAGACCCTGTGTGTTTTGCTCCTATGTAGGAGAGGTGGTGGTGCCTTTTGCATGTCTGTGCCCAGGGGCCCATTGTCTCATAATCCAGCCATGATGGTAGCTTTAATCCAGCTAAGACTTTGCTCTCTGTTTAGAAGTCTTAATGTGTTTATGAAGAAAGAAGTTTCATGTACAAACACAGCTGTGTCTACTTTATACTTTTAGCTACTGAAAATATAGTAACATTATCACAAGCACATATAAACAAACTCTGCACACACAAGCCCATACCAGCAACAGATACACAGACACAAAATGCCTCAAGATTCCCCCCCATTTTGCCCATGACCGGTAAAACTGACCCACAATAGGCAAAAAGCAGGAACCATCTGCTGGAACAGAAGGCGCTTAAACAATCAACACAACGTTTAACCTCTTCAGATGCACTGGTGATGTGCAGTAAGTAAGCCTAAGTTTACTTTCAGCTTCTGTGTGTGGAAAGAGATCCAGATCACAATACAAGCCTTACAAGACATATGTTTCCATGTTGACAACGACTGGCAGTCTTATTGATACAGCCCAGTTGGCTTAGTCTCTCTGTGTTCTCACAGTTATGTTGTGTTACTAAAAATACAGCCAAAGAGCTGGAGCACTATATCTAGGCCTTTGCAGCTCGGGCCTAGTGAGCACACTATACTGGAAACACCTGCCTCTGCTGACAGAGGGCCACACAGTGGATCCTCTGTCCTACTATGACAAAAGATACTAGAAAATCCTAGAAGAGGTTGTTTGAGGCACCTCTGTATGTGAAACTGATCTGCTGTGTGATGTGTTTGACAGTGTACATTCAATGAGTTAGCAGTTTTTAGTCATAGAAACAGCACTGCACCCCACTGACACAGTCTGCATCTTGGCCTACTTCATTTCCCAGTAAACTACTGGCTCTACCTGCTGCTTCAGCACAAACCCTGATGATTGTGCCCACACCGTCAGTTTATGATTCCTCCACAGTGAGCCCATCGCAAGGTAAACGTGGACTACTGTCGCTGGGAAAGGCTTCATGGCTTCAAATCTCAGACACTTGACAGTGAGCCCCAGGTTTGATCGATTGGCTGCATGGCGTTGAGCACCAGTTAGGGAAGTCAGTGTCTTGCTGCGGCTTTTCCACTGAGTAGCAATCAGTCAGTTATCACCCCAGAGCCTACTGTGGCTTAGCTCCAGATTGTGCCTTTCGTGTAATCAGCATTTTAACATTTCAAGCCTGTGCAAAGATAAATACAAGCCAAGCTTTGGGGGGAAAAAACTCGCAGGTACTGTGACAACACTTACCACTGTTTTGGGGACATTCCCAGATTCCTTATAGTCCCTTAAACATGTTGAATATAAAAATTTAAAAAAAATCTGTTTGCAACACAGTTTTTGACTCTTCCAAGTTGCTACTATGGATGTAAAGAGAACATTTGCGAGCCTGTTAAACTAAACATGGCGACCGGAAATGACATATCTCAGTGCCACGGAAAAAAAGAAAATAATTTATATGAAATTATTTAATAACATAAATTGAATGTAATATAACGTATAAGTACTGTTTACATTTCATATAATTAATAAATAAATAATAAAATTATCCTATTTGGTGCTTCTTCGACACAGGCAGGAGATAACCGTTATGCCACTTCCTGTTACGACGTGCGTTTGGCAGTTAGCTAAATTTACAACTTGTTAAATTAGTTTCAGACGCCTTTATTGTGTAGCTCTCTTAATATTTATGTCCCTGGTGTTTAGGAGTATCTCAAAAGAATCCATAAATGTCTACAAACTGGTGGTAAGTGTTTTCAAACGACCTGCGAGGTTTTTACAAAGTTAAGCTAACGTTAGCTACTCGTCAGTGAGAAACTGTTAGCTTTGTGACTCAGTGTAGCTCATCAGTGTAAGAGCTTAATTGAAAATGGTGATTGCTATGTGAAAGGCACAAACTGGAGCTTAGCTGTGGCTTGACACTTAAATATGGAAGCAGAATGGTGTTAAAATATATAAATAGTGTTTGCAGTTGATAGTAAACAATGTTTTTGTCGTTGCTCCTGCAGTGTCAGCAAGGCAAAATAGTCCCGCTACAGTATGATGATGATCTACTATACTGCAGTTGCAGTGTCGAGGAACTGTACTGCTGCTGAGCACATCATTTTCAAAACCCACAACATGAGGTAACAAGTAGCCCGCTCTACATGCTGTCCACCTGGGGCTTTTCTTTCATACCCACAGCAGCCTGTTGAAATAAACATTTATTGCTCACTGGAGCTCTGCAGCGTTACATTTAATTAGCAGGAACACACAGTATAACTAATAACTGTTGATGTGATCCTGAAGGCAGTGCGTGTGCATCGCAAAAAAAGTCCAGCATCTGAATCGAAACGATGTCGACTGCTCAAGTGCAAGATTTGCATTAGTGCAGTAGAGCCCGGTTCCTTTCTACATGCTGCCCCTATTCGCACCTCAGCTGCTCTGGCTTCTTCAACACAAAATCAACTCAAGTGCTCGTATATAATCATATTTCGCCAGGCCCGCATGATGAATATTGGCCTGCAACAGCCGAGGGATAGACATGAAAGAATAGTCTGTCTCCTCCGGCTGGCTTGCTGAAAACATCGCGAGTAGCCCATTTAATCGAGAAGTGGTGTTGCAGAGGGGGGAATGCTGCTGCAGTAAACCCGAGGATGGAATAATCTGGTTAGGGGGAATCACGTTGGACAGAATAACTGTGCGTGGATTTGATCCACTGAAATAACATCTAGCCCCGTGTGTGTGCGTGTGTGAGAGCGCTATTTAAAAAGTTAGGAGATCATGGTGCCGTGGTGATGCAGAGGGGGGCTTTTGTGTGTCTGTGCGCTGCGCGTCCCCAAACCTGGGCTCGCCGATAGTAGCTGCACAGAATAAGTTGTTCCCCCTCCCAGCGCCTCTGCATGATCCATTCGCTGCATAAATATGATTGCAGATCTATCACCATTACAACAAACAAACGAATAACGCAGATCCACACACACACATACACACTGTCTCTCTCTCACACACACACACACACACACACATGCACGCACAACGCCGGTTCACAGCGAAACGGAGGAGTAGGTATAATGGTGATGAGCTTACCACTTGGATTCTTGTTTTTCTTAAGACTCTTGCCACAAAGACACTGCAGCATATGCGTTCCTTTGCTGAAAATGTTCCAAAGAAACCACATTGATTTGGGCGAAGAGCAATCCAGTGGCTTAAACACCCAGATATAGATGAGATCCTTGCGGTTGCATAATAACACAATTGGATCAGTTCTCCAGGACAAGGCTACCAATTGTACCATAGAAAAATAGGTATATCCAAGTCCTATGCGTTTTCATTCACGTGGCAAAATATTCAGTATCTGTCAGACTTCGTAACAATGGTGTGTTTTCTTCTTCTGGCGTATAAAGGATGCCTCCTCAAGTAGTCGATAATAGAAAATATACTCTGTAAATTGCATGTGTCGCACCGGGAGGAGACGGGCCGCCAGTAAACAAACACAACTAACGTGAAAACAGTAAAACACGGTGGATTTCCGCGGAGAAAATCATTGCCTATTAGTTCATCACTCTGAGGAGAGGAGGGTGGATCTGCACAGCATCAAAAGCCAAGGGAGGATGCATCCTATGCACAGACTGCTGCAATGATAGCCCCAACAAAACACCACATTGCCGGATCAAGTCCAATTCGTTTCTCCTGTAAACCAGCTGGTTTGGCGAGGTCAGATAACACCAACCTCAGTTTTCATTTCTTATAGTCCCACACTGCAACGTTTCTGTTAAAGCCAGCTTCTTGGTGTGTGTGTGTGTATGTGTGTGTGTGTCTCCGTGATTCCTGGAGTGTGCGTTTCTTCCCTTTGTGGGGTATTTTCCTCAAGCCTTTTTCAGCACCACGCCACTGGCATCTCCAAAAGTACGGTGCGCCTATACAAACATTTGCATGAATTTCCTTCAGCATCGGACCTCTGGTAGAAATAGACGGGGAGGAGGGGTTAAATTGAAAGATTGGCTTTCCATTACGTAAACACGTGGTTTCTGCGCCGTCATTTCAGTGATGCTCTCGGAAATTTTTATGATCCGACTGAGACTATTGTCCCAAGCCTTTTCCAGCTTGAATTCTTGGAAATGACAGTGTCTGAGAAGTGGATTTTCCGCATGAGGGCATGTGTTCACTGCACGTTAAAGATTCCACATTAACAGCCCTCATCTTTATAACATTTCTACTTGACGTGTCGTTCCTTTGCTCTCAGTTCCTTAAGTTGTTGCAGCTTTGTGCATCCAGATGGGTGTTAACCCAGAAATTATGCACACAAGCTCCAAAGTCACAGGTGTCAACACTCACCTGCGATAGGTTGGTGGGGATGCTTCCTTGTGCTTGTGTCAAGTCATCTATGCATTACTGAGGCAAGCAAGGCTGCAGAGTACAGAGCAGCCTATAGGGCACTGCAACAGATCACTATAACTCCAGCAAGCTGAATGAATCCAATATTAGCTGCCGAAAAAATGTAGTCATAAGAAAAGTTAGTGCAAAATAGCAACTTTAAACATCTCTTAAAACTATTTAGTGGTGTACAAAATATAAAATAATGATAGCACACATTTAAAGAGCACATTTTTTATCATTTATTTGACACAACATTCAGATGAAATATGTATGTTTACATTTAGTAACTGTTTTGTTCGCTCATCCCTGAGGACAGGGGACCAGCTAGTGTTGCTCATGACGACTGTTTCCACTGTATGACTGCTTTTCTCTAAGGATTTAAAGGTTTTTCCATCACAGAGTACGGGAGAAGAAGACACTGTTCTCCCCTGATTATGCCTGCCCTCACCAGGCAGGAGTTGTGGAGAGAGAAAGTGTTTGTCTCTGGTGGAAAGACTGAACTTTGCCTCTAGATACACACAGACAGAGATAGTTAAATTAGATTTGGAACCGGTAGTGTTTTTTTGCCGTTTGATGTCCCTCTTATTGTATGTGTTTTTCATACTTCACATTTAGGATTTAATCGTCTGTCAGCACCAGTCCCACCCAGCACAAATGGCAGAAGTCTGTTTGTCTGCCAGTGTTTGGAAGTGGACCCATTTGTTGCTCGATATAGTGTTGACCCCACTCACAGGTGTTGGATACTGTTTGCCAGTGAGCCGTCTTCATTAGGCTGTGTTCAAAATATACAAATGACCAGCATTGCGGTCCCAGCAGGAACAAATCACCTGTTAAGAAACAGTTTTTCCTTCTTTCCGCTAATTTAGAATTTATTAGTGAGGGATTAGTATTGAATTCTTGCAGCTTAAAGGGACAGTTCACCCCAAAAATCAAAAATACATGTTTTTCTTTTTACATGTAGTGGAATTTATTGATCTTGATTGTTTTGGTGTGAGTTGCTGAGTATTGGAGATATCAGCCATTAGGGGTGTACCATATCATCTCGTTCATGATAATACCGGCATCATTTTTAATATGGTATTAAAAATTCATATCGTGATACTGGCGATATTTTGGCTTGTTGACATATTGATGTCATACTGTTACCCACAGCAACAACAAGCATGGCTGAAAGCGAAATTATTACCCACTCCATGTGGTTCCAAAAAGAGGAGCAGCTTCAGTAGTGTGGAACAAACTGTGGCGTCCTGAATGTTTCATGAACAGCCCCGGACTTCTCAGACTCTTTTAGTGACTTACCGCTCAGAGGGAACTCATTCAGCGGCTCCTCTGGCAGCAGCACAGCGTCTCTCCCTCTCCTCTCTCACTGTGCATACACAGGAGTCGGTGTCATCAAGTGATTTTGTCATAAACCTTTGATAATGTAAACCTAAGTGACGCTTGCAGCTTGACAAAAAAACTCAATATATGTGAATGTGTGATAGTTGTGGTATCATAACAGCCTGTCACAGGTTACAGCGTGATGATTAGAGGAGAAATGGCAGAGCATAAAGGTCCAGGTGGAAAAAAACAATCATTTAGGATTTTACTAAAAGAAGGAAATCACCTGTTGATTTATATATATAGATCCCAGGGGACATTTATTGTATTTGAGAGCTGTTTAAATGTGTAATTTGTGGTAGATTTTATTTAGTTGAACTATTAATATTCTATACAGAATCTGAATCTCACTCTGAGGAAACACAACTGGTTATACAGAATCTGAATCTCACTCTGAGGAAACACAACTGGTTGAGCCAGGTTCAGATAACAAATCAGAAATTTTGCTCGGGTTTGGTTAGGGTTCGGCCCACTTGACATGCTGCTGTGTTATGCTATGGCCTATTCAAGTGCTGGAATTTGTTATTTACGTGACAACGCCTGAACACAACACAGGCCGATATTTACATTACAGGCAGGAGGCTGTAAATATAAAAAATGGAGGATGCTAGGCAAAACTTGCTATCAGGGAAGTTTAAAACTGCCGAAAACTGCAGGGAAATCGGTTATGTGGAGGCATTTTGATTTAGTCGTCAGTGCAGGTGATAATGAAGCAGTTGGTTTTGTACAATGTAAAATATGTGGGACTTTGATGAGATACAACAGCAAGAAGACTGGGAATTCAGCTTTGCAGCAGCATGTGGAGAGATGTTGCAGGATGCCTGCAGCTAACAATAACTTTGTCAGGTAACAGACTGCGTCGGGCTGGGGTCGGGTTCGGATTTAAACATCAGAAAGTCTGTCAGGGTCGCCCGGGCTGGGTTATGACTGTCTCGGAAGCCGCACTCTAATCCACAGACCTTGTTGTGAGCAGTTTTATATAGGAACTATTTTCTTTCTACTGAACTTCAACCACCAACGGTATCATTGCATTGAAGGAAGTGTGCATCTACTGCTAACTCACCTAGCACCACTGAGCTAGCTAATATTACAACTCAGCTGACAAGGACACCATTAATGTTTACATCTCCCACTGTCACAAGCACGAGCCTCTCGTCCGTGTGTAGATGCACCCTTCCTTCTGGTATGGTTGGCAGGTGTAGTTTGGTAAAGAAGAAAATAGTTCCTACATGAAACTGCTCAATACAAGATGTGTGGATTATCTTGAGTAACCGGGTCATGATTTCTGGAAAGAGACATTGCTGTTGAGATTTTCAAATGTATTATTTGGCGCTTTGAGCACCATTAGCCAGGTGCCATTTAGTTTCATTGTACTGGAGAGAAGGCAGACATCTCTGTGGCTGATATCTCCAAAACTCTGCAACACACAACTGCAACTGTTTTTTATTTTATTTTGGGGGGAACTGTCCCTTTAAGAAAAAAAGGTTCATCTATACTTATAAGGAAGCAGCGTTGCACTAGATCACCTCATTGATACTTTCGTGTTCCAAATTACCTCCAAAACCAGGATGCATGTAACATGTATCACTCTGACATGTAATATTTCTACATTATTTATATTTAACATGGAGCCCCCAATATCTAGAGATAAACAATTTTTCTCAATCATGTCCTTTCATGGACAGCTGATGAAAAAGTTACAGTGGAACTCCATGTGTACGAGTCATAATCGAGAGAGCAAAAGCCCAGGTTTGAGTAAACAATATTAACCACAGCACAGGAAGCCTGATGAGAGACTGGAGGGGTTCATTAGTGGGGTTGTGTTGTGTGTTCATCTCTGAATTACAGCATTAATCCACTTTAATGACCTAGTTTTGTGGCGCCCAGGTCTTGTCAGTTGTCTGTGATAACTGGTTCCTCGGGGATGTGGGCCACTTTGAAACAAAATGTTTCCTGATTGACTTCCTTTACGCGGCATTATCATTTTTGCTGTGTCACTCTTTAAAGGCCAACTGTTAAAAATTGCTTATTGATTTTCAGAGGTGGCTGTCAATTTTTTTTAATTACTGATAGAGTTTGCACACATCACATGCCTGCTGACTTATTTAGAGCAAATACACACACAGCTATAGACCACCCCCATACATATATCCAGCACACCGCCTCAGACAAGTGGTGAATGCAGTTATTAAAGCAATTTATACGTATGTGCTGTAGACTCACATCCACATGTGTCTTGTGAGGTCAGATTGACTCATTGAGGAATCAGCACAAGTCGGAGCGGTGCACTGCAGGCTCTCCAGCTCTCTCTCCCTCTGCAATGGCCTCTCATGTCATCCTGCCTATCGATCTGTCTACTGTAATGTAAAGTATCATCGCACCCTGGAGGATATCGTCTGACAATTTTGTCAGGGATCATTAGAATACTTCTATTTGATTGCCCAGGCTGCGGCCGGCAGGAAGTGGCTCCCTTGTGAGTTTTTAACAGCCTCTTTTCTCCTGATGGGGAAAAATAACTTGATTTAAGATGCACAGAGATAAATGGATTGGTTCCAGTTTTACTCATGGTCTCTGTGGTTTTACTTTATACATTTAAAAGGCTCACACACACGGGAGTGTGAAGATTGCATGAACTGAGCGTTATTATACAGAAATATACAGAGGGATTTAGGGCTGGGCAATGTATCGATATTCTATCAATATCATGATATGAGACACCATTTTAGATTTTGGATATCGTAGGGGTTGTCTTTCCCTGGTTTTAAAGGCTGCATTGTTGTACAGTGATGTAATTTTCTGGACTCACCAGACTGTTCTTGCTATTCTGTTGTTTGCCTTTACCCACTTAAGTCATTATATCCACATTACTGATGATTATTTATCAAAAATCCCACTGTGTAAATGTTTAGTGAAAGCAGCAGTAGTCAAAATATGATATCGATATCAAGGTATTTGGCCAAAAATATTGTGATATTTGATTTTCTCCATGTTGCCCATGCCTAGAAGGATTCATATCATGTTATCTAATGTGCAGAATATAAGAATATTTAAAGATGCATTTGATAAGACATGGTATTTAACTATTTTTGGATTTCTTACGCTGAAAATATACCACAAAGCGCCGAAATGAAACGTGCAGCGAGCTGGCATGCAGTGGCAAGGTGCAAATGATGCTCCGCATTGCTGCCATTAATTCTCCAGCAAAGTGCGGTCAAACTAAAAGTTGAGGATAGTTTAACTTTTTGCAGCAAATTGCAGCCAGAGAATACCCACAGTCAATTTTTTTAATAGACTTCTGTGATTCCTGGAGCATTTTTATCTTTATTATTTGGTAACTTGCCTACACACGTCAATAGTCAGTACCCTAACATGCAGTTTTCGGCGCGAGTGTTTCCTCTGAGTTAAACCAATGATTGATGGCAGCATAAATAAATGAGCCTGAAAAGTCCTGCAGTTTCCACTGTAGACCAATAAAGTGTCATGTAATATTGGATAATTACGTAAGGACTGTTTTGAAATTTGAATTGATCTGTAGCAGTGTTGTTAATAAGGAAGTAGGACAAACTGTTCATTGAAATCAAATAACGTGACACACTGCTGTATAAAATAATAGCTGTGTCATATAATGAAACATTTTTAACAATTTAAACTGTTCAAAGCGACGCCATTTGGTCACAAATGTAAAAAGCCTCAAGTTTCATAGTCAGCTTGTTGTAGTTTAATTTAGAAACTTGTGTGCTGATCCAAGTCATGGCCAATGCTTTAAGGGATTTCTAGAATGGGACCACATGTAGTATCTCTGTTCATCCACTCCCCTTCTCTCACTGTGCCTGTAGCCAAGACGTCTACCAATCAGGGAAGTGAGCTGTGTTTGGCATTGCTTGGAGCAAGTGTTTGCTAGCAGATGAACAGCTGCTGTAAACCAAGTCATGACCAAAGACTTCATTCAGACACATGTGAAGCTTGTGTTTATTCCCACCTCTTCCCCAGTGAATGCTCTCCATTAAGTTGTCCACAGTACATAATGTCTGTGCTGCACGGGGCTCAAACTATAACCGCAAACTGCAAAACAACTTCCTGTACAGCACTCATTTGAAGATATCAGTTTTCTCAGAATATTTAGATGTACTTCACATGCATACAGCACATTAAATTTAGGCCTTCTAGACAGTTAACACATATTAGCTTCAGTTTTGATTCACTGCTCAGCTGCTGCTCACTGGTACCTGGCCAAAACGCAACGCCATATGTGATGTTTAGATACCGGCTCTAAAACCTCTCCAGTGCACCCACATTGTGACTAATAGGGCAAAGACCAATAGAACAAATTGAGGAATCCCACACACATAATAACCAACTCCTCTTTAAAACCCATTGTAACCAACAATTTTCATTATTGCAGAGAGATAAGGGCAATGACACCGGCCCAGTGAGGATTCAGGCACCCTTCGCTGTATAGCAAGCCGGCCCACATCCATTGAATATGGAGCGTAGGGTTGTTACAATACCACAGCTTTAAACTTTGATACCACACTTGGATTAAAAAAACAATACTTGATACCTATTTCAATACCACAGAAAAAAAGGAAAAGAGTCCCAGGCACACAAAACAGAATATTTTTTACTTTGTAATTAACAACATGCACAGTCAGTGAACATACGCCTCCAGTTGCATTGTGGGTTCATTGCTGGAGAGAATGCTGGTACAGCCACAAGTTGAGGACCAGTTGATTTTCTCTCTTGTTGTTTTATCTGTGCAGCCTTGGGTTGATAATCTGATTGTAGATCTGTTTTTTAATAGCTTTTGACACTTGTGATACTATCAAATTTACAATTAAAAGAGGTTGTATCATTTTAAGTATCAAAAAAGTTTTGAAGCATCAACACTTTTGGCAAACATAAGAGAGTGTTAGTAATAGAGTGGTGCAGGAATGAGTCCTAAAATGCAGATATGAGTTTGCATTTTTGCACTTTTGGTTCTCTGGTATTAAAGTTAGCGGGTTTTTGACTGGGTTTTTGGTAACATGCCTGAAATAAGTGCTATGGGCCCGTCACCCCTAGCTTGCACTATCTGGTGTCTGTCATCTGTCCTGTTCTGCAAAATTGTCGGATTTTTCACATTACAATAACACGCCAGCTAGTATAACTATGCTGCCTCGTAATGTTAACTGGTTAGCTAGCTAGCAAAAGTCCCCTGTCGTACATATGTAATTACTCTAATGGTACGTTAGTAGCAAGCATAATAGTAGCTAACGTTACCGTTATGTTGTAGATGCTGGTTGGAAACGTAGATGTCTCGCGGCTTCCTGTTTAAACTAGTTACGTATGCGTGAACGTAACCGACGCGGTGACGTAGTGAGTGGTGTCCCAAATCCTAGGGAAAGATTTCAACCCCTACCCCTCGTTGCTTCATTTCAAGGGCCAAGGGGTAGTGGGCAAGGGCTAGTGGTAGGGCCAAGGGCTAAGGGGTAGTGGTCAAGGCGGGTAATGGGATTGGGCCTTATATCGTAGGCAGCTGGACTTGCTTGCGTTTCTTGAAGACATTTCGCCTCTCATCCAAGAAGCTTCTTCAGTTCTACGTGACTGGTGCAGAGTCGCAGGCTTTAAACTCTGTGTGGGTGTGTCGCGTGAGCTCTGAGTTTCAGAGTCATTAAGGTCACATGTGAGTCATTGACCCACCTGGCCATCATGTGTGTCGTTAGTGTTGGATGGGTCCAGGCTTGAATAGGTGTGAAGTCGTCTGGGGAGGGATCCCAAGACTGTATTGTAGGTGGGTGATAGGTGGTTTTGTAGGCCACCTCCTCTGTTTAACAATGGTCGTTCCAGTTTGACGTAGATGGCTTCTGTCATGCCTCTTTCAAACCATCTTTCTTCTCTGGCCATCTACGCCAAACTGGAATGACCAGCGACCGGCAAAACGTCTTCAAGAAATGCAAGCATGTCCAGTTGCCTACGATATAGCACTTACGATTACTGTGACCTGGATGACATGCCTGAAATTGGGTCTGGTGTTGACACAAATGTAAATGATTTTCACGTTTTGTTTTACAACATAAAATGTGTCAGTAAATACCCAAATTGGGAATTAAAATTTTTTATTTTTCATTTTTATATGCGTCTTTAAAAAAGGCAGTTGTTAACAAATGGCTAAATGAAAATACAGTCATGGCAATCATGGCAAACATGGCTTTACAGCTTCGTTCTGGTGATGACGTTGGAGTCGTGCAATTGTAGTGTAGTTTGTTTATAGCCTAACGTTAGCTTTTTACTACTGGCACTTGCATTAACGCTTCAAAAATGTAAAAAATAATGGTGTTTATTTGTCAAAATGACCTCACTGAAAAAAATATATTAGATTTTTGTTGCCGCAGAGCTTATTTTTTGCAATAAACTTAAATCCCAATGGAAAGATCACATTGGCTTTTTGGCAAAGTAACTAGGGCAATGCTAAGTTCCATGTAAGCCTACAAAAAAAGTGTCATCCCTGCAGAACTCAATATTGTCTCCCATTTGAGTTTCACCGTATACAATCTTAACTTAACTTGACAATGACTGTCAGCGACAGGAAAAATAGGACTTTCAGCATGTAATGGAGTCATTTAGTTCTAAGGCATTACAAAAACATAAACTTAACGTGCTGCCGTCCCCAGAGTAATGAGTAAATCTTCAGTCATGTCATCAATAACAAATTGCCCATCAAAAGCCTCCCCATTTCCTCCCGGGATGCCGTGTACTGTATTAGTTTTGGGCCTCACTCCCTCCTCCCACCAAATAACAGAGCCAATTTCACAGATGTTCAATAAGCTCAATTTTCAGAAATATTAGGAGCAGTGGGAGATCTAATCAACTTTTTATTGATTTCAAGGGCATAATGAATCTATTGGCGTTTCTATCAGTGTCGGACTAACATTGTCTTTTCCTCTGACAAGCCAATTTTTCCCTCGTTAAAGTAATACTTCACCCACAAAATGAATATTTGTATAACAATTACTCAGTGCGCACTACGTTGAATTTGTGAAGAAAACTTTGATTTTCTTTCATTCCTTCATGATAAACGGAGAATCCAAAAAGGCAAACATTCTTCATGAATTAAAGTAAATGGGGTCCATGTTTAAAAACAGCAAAACTATGTCAAACGTTAGCTATGTATTGTGACTCGAGAAGTATTAGGGGTCTAAATCACTGGTTTCATCACAATACAATATATCACATTGATTCGTCGGCCAACAATGGGATATTTGCCAATATTACAAAGTTTGCCACAATACGATTTCAACACAATGCAATTCGGGGCCTGCGATTGATATGAGATGTTATTATGTGCCCATGAAACACAGTTGATTACAGAAAAAGCTGCCATCCGTTTCTTTTTGCTTTTGGCCATAGTAGATATAAACAACAGTGAAGTTTACTTTAAACTGACTCTACTAACACACATTACGCAGCACATGGAATAAGTTAACCTTTAGGGCTTTCTCCCAGAGAGACCTCTTTTCATTTTGACCCAAACCATCATCTTTTTCATAAAACTCCAGGACTATTTGGCTTGAAACTCAAGTTTTATATTGTAATGTTTTAGCAAAAATGCACGTGTTTGGGAAGTACTGAGCATATGGGTAGATAAATGAGGCTTGGATTATACTGCACGATATGTGTGAGAGTTTGTAAACAGATGTTTCGACAAAGCTTTGCCATTGTTGAACACGGACCCCATTTACTTTAATTCATGAATTTTTTTGGATTCTCTGTTAACTGTGGAATCATGTGAGATAGACAAAGTTTTCCTCTTGAATTCAGCCTAACACAGGGTGAGTAATTGATATACAAATGGTCATTTTGCACCTGAAGCATTCCTTTAAAGCTCTAAGCTCGTCCATGGTTTCACGCTAGTCCTCCAGTATTGTCTATATTTGGAGACATCTGTCACAAAGGCTCGTGGTTGAAATATAGACGAAGATAGATGTTCTCAGTTTTGCTTTGGGGAGAGGCAGGAAGTGCCTTCACTGAGTAGTCACCCAAAGCACGAGGAAGGGCCCGCGGTCGAATGGAGCAGGGAACACGTGAGCGGATATCAGTAATGAATGCTACAGTGGTCACTCCCATGCCAAGCATCGTTTGGCACTGGCACTGCCCTTCCTCTGGCCTTTCTCTCCAGGCCCTGGTGTAAACTTTACCAGAAGCAATACATACACACACACACACACACACACACAGACTCACGTCTTAATGATGCACAAAGCCTAAAATAAAGCCCACTCCCAAATCATGCCCTTTTATAATCATCTCTCTGGGAGTTTCCTGTCCAGTGAGGATTGTCATAATCAACGTATTCGCTTCCTTATCAAGAAAACACTTTCCTTTTTTAGCCACTCTGACCTCTCTTCTTTTACTTCACACTTCAGTTTGAGCCTTCTGTGATACTAACAGATTTATTTTTGAATTGTCCCAAGTTTTCCTCATTATGTTGTTCTTTAATGGCAGTGAGATGCATTGCACTGCTCTGTGTGGCTGCTCCACTGCAGTTACATAGTCAAGCTCCTGAAGCCATAGTTTACCCGAACATACAGCCGTGTGCGGTCATGCGATTGATTGGTTCCTGCAGTGCCAACAAGATAATCAATATTTCAACTATTTCACCCCCTCTTTAGCTACTGATCTGCCACATAGTGATTCTGTTCTGCTCCACACACTGTATTAATCCTGTGTATCTTGTAAAGATAGTAGAGGCAGGATAGAACATTGTCTTGTACTACTTGTACCAGAATAAAATGCAACAAGTAGGTGGACAATAAATGTGACACCATGGGGTTATTTTGAGCATCAGGCATGAGGTGGATGATTCCTCATGAACTACTTTACTGCATGCTGGAGGGTGCAGTCTTTCACACTACTTGACCAGCAGGGTTCAGTGAGTGTGGAAACAATCAAACTGGTTTGACGTAATTTATAAACAGAGATTTAGCAGGTTTATTTTTAACCCTGTTACGATTCGAACTACTTCATTTTGGATATTTGTGGTCAATAGTTTATGTAGATGGATATTATATTCTAGATACATTTTGAGATGATGCTGCCTGAAGATGACGATCCTTTTATTAGGCATATAGTAGTGTATTTCTCTTATGACATCGTTACAATCAATGACTTCATGAAGCTTTTTTTGTTTTTGAATAAAATGACATGGGTGACCTCTTGAATTCTCATTAACCTTTACATGACGGCATACACTAGGGGTGCATTCCCGAATTGCATACTTTTTCTTTTTACTTTTAGTTTGTACTGCAGCTGTCCTTAAAAAATACGTACTGTTGGGTGTAGTATGCACACAATTGGGACGTACTACTTTCTCCTGACATTACGCCCTGAACTTTGACCCTTTTGCTCAAATATCAGTTACCTTGGAGATAAAACATACGCCACTTACCGAGTTTGCCAGAGACAGAGATCTGTTGTTGGTACTTTGCAATGTATGTAGTTTAACTTTGAAGTTATAACTGCACAGATTGTAGATTATAACATATATTTGCAACAGTTAAATTAGATCTGCAGTTCTATGTCCTATTGTTTGTAATATTTATTATTATTTTGTTAAATTAATATTCCTTTTATTACTGTTCAACTGGTCATCAGTTACTTGCACTGTCAGCCGTCATTGCAATTTCTGACAACTGTCAAACAGCTGTCAATAAGTTGTCAAGCTGACATATATTTGCAGGTCAGTTAAGGTGACGTATTGTCTGCTGCGCAGAGTATTGTGGGTCAGAATAGCCAGAAAAGCATGCTGGCTTGCATACTGCAAAATTGAATCGGATGTAGTAGAACACGCTGGTATTTTTGGCAAACTGCATTTGACATACTATGTACTGGGACATACTAAATCTTTCTCTGGCATACTATACAGTATGTGTAGTACTGTAGTGTGTGGGTATTGGAACACACAGTAAATCTTGAATGCTGTTTAGCAGCCAACTCTCATATTTCAGATTTCGGAGTCTCATGAAAGCCCCTTAAAGGATAACTTCGGTATTTTTCAACTTGGGCACTATTTCCCCATGTGTATGTGTGCCTATGATTCATAGGTACAACTCGTTTTAAAATTGGTTCAGTATTGAGGGAGGCGGATGCAGTCGGTAGCCGCGAGGTAGATATGGGGGCAAATGCATCCCGTATAAGTTTGCGCATTAAAAGTGCTTTATTTCGCCACTGACCGGTTCAGATCACCAGTGCTATCTTTGTAGATAGCATACTATCTACTCTAAAACTTCACCTGAGCCTCCCTCGGCATATGGGTGAGTAGATAATGGCTGAATTTTCATTTTTGGGTGCACTATCCCTTTAATACTTGGCGTTTTACCACAACTTGTTCTGGCAATGACATCTGTTTCCCGTCACAGTGTTTCACCATCACAATGTTTTCCAGGCCACCCTGCCTTAAGACTTCTCCCCAGAATGAGACCATTCAGGATCACTCAATTTTAGTAAACATAAACAGGGTCAAGTATTTCTTGGCCTTTTCGCCACCACCAAGTTCAGTGTTACAGCAATGTCACTGACCAATGATCCGTCATTCTTTGAGGGGCGAGTAGCAGACGTCCCAGTTACCTCAGCAGCCTTGTGCTGCATTCATGTGGTGTCAGAATATTCTGAAAAATGAGTTCAATCATATTTCATGCCTCACTTGATCTGTTTTCCTGTGCTCTTCGTTTTCAACGGGTTGTTTAAACATTCAGAGCAATAAAATACAGCGCATTTTCTTTTGTAGCATCCATGTTGTTTCCACATTACAACTTGAAACTCATGAACACGCCAAAGTCGGAAGATCGACCACATGAATGCACCACTGGTTGGTGAAGGTCTCGACTTGAGTCTGATTCAGTTGCTTCTCGTTCACTCACTGTCGCAGGCACTGAGCCGTACCATATGATAACAGCAAGTGGGCAAGTCAGGGACTCAGGAGCACTCGGATGTTTAACATGCTGACCTGGTACATACCTGACACTGAAAAGAGTTGTTCAAAATGATTGATTTGTTAGTTTTTCGCCCATCTTTATTGCAAATCAGTTCTCATTAGCATAAGTCAGTTTTTAGGTCTGAAGTTTGTTTAACACAATCAGAAGTCTGTAATTTGATTGTACTGTGTGTTTTGGAAAATGTGGGCCGGTAATGTGAAGAATATATGATACATTCCTCATAGTGTATATACAGGACAGTTAACTCCAAAGCTGCATAGGTAAAAAACTGGTTAAGCATATGACTTCAGGCATGTGTTATCATCAAGGTTTTGCATCATTCAGAAAATCTCAAGGACAAAGAGTGAGTAAACACACACAAAACAAGAATTATCCTGTCAGATACACAATAATTGAGAGATTGTTTGCTTGTTGCAGGTTTTATACCAAGATACAAGGATGAACGACCTTGCCAATAACCAGGACGCTGAGATGTTCAGAAGAGGTGAAGTTGCCAAGGGAAACAGGAGAACATTTATAGTTGTTAACAAAACCGAGGTTACATTAAAGAGCACAAATCTGAGCATTATTCTGCGTTTGTTTGAGCTTACTGCAGTCGATTAGTCTAGCGTGTTCCTGTGCTCGGCCTAATTTGTTACCCTCATAACTCATTCCACTGTTACGTAACAGCACTGTGGGTCTTTTTTAACTTGTAAAGACTGCGTCCTCCATTATTTATACCCTTTCATAGCACAGATCTATCTGGGATATAGGCCTGTATGCGTTTGAGTATCAAAATGGGGCAAACTTCCTGCATTCAGGAGGAAGTGCAGCATGTGTGCGCCAAACTGTCATCAAAAGAGCCACTTTTAGAGGGATGAAGCCTATTTCCGAGTCAAAGCATCCATTCCTCTGTAGCTCAGCGGCATTAATGGAGCAGCGGGGCTGAGAGTATAGTGCCTCAGAGTCGTTACCTATTCTGCCATCCATTAGCTGAAAATTGTTTTGACTTTAAAACTACTTTCTATAAATCAAGTGTGAAGGGTTTTCAGATTTTGTTAGAGTTAAGGTTTTGTCACTGTTAACCAGGAGAGATGTATAAGTTTGGTTTAGGTTTTTACTCAAAGACTGGAGCAGGTTAGAGGAAAAAATAGATGCTGTTCCCACAAAACATGGCAGTATGTTTTCTAGATATTCTGTTATGGTTAAAGATGTGAAGTGTACTAAAAAATGACTTAACTGTCCATTAATTAAAAAAAAAATGTATGAATAAATACAGGAATGCATAAATAAATAAATACAGGAATAAATAAATCAATGAATGTATAAATAAATACAGGAAAAATTAAATGTATAAAAATAGAGGAATAAATAAATATGGAAATAAATTCATGCATAAATAACTAGATAAAAAATAAATGTATAAATAAATGTAAAAAAAAAACAAGGAAGTAGTTAAATGCATAAATAATAAAAGTTACATAAATAAAAATCTCTGCATTTATTTCTTTATTTATGCATTTATTTATTAATTTCCACATTCATTTCAGAATTTATTTTAATTTAACCTCTACATTTCTGTTTATTTATTTATTAATGTCTGTATGTTAGATAGGAGGTCCTAATCTCTGCATTTATTTCTTTATTTATGCATTTATCTATTCATTTCTGTATTTATTTCAGAATTTATTTGTTCTTCTATTTATTTATTTCTATATTTATTTATTTATTTCAGCATGTTTTCATGTTTATTTATGTGTCTCTGTATTTATTTATACATTTATGTCATTTTTTTTATCCTCCATAAACTCCAAAAGAAGCAAGTACTGTGCCCAAAGATGTCTCTAATGTCTGTTTCTATTTTTGGAAAAGGTCAGGACAGCGTTCATAATGCTTCATCAACACCAATCTGACAGATGATCACTGAGTATGGAGAAGAGAGCTTTTAAGAGGAGAGGAGAGAGCATCTGTTGGCAAAAGCCTCCTGGCCCATTCACAGCAGATCACTTCTGAAGCCTGTTGATCTTCAAGGTATGAGTTAAGTGTTGCGTTTGAGCCAACTAACTGTATTAGTATGCTGAGAAAGTGAAGGCTAAATCGTTCCAACAAAACCATATTCTGCTATATTTCCTGTGTGGCCTTAGAAGATCTAGAAGAGCTCGTCTATTGCATGTGTCTGTGCAGTAACCCTAATGAGCAGGCTTAGAGCCAGTGTGATGCAGCCACCTCTAAACAGGATCTTCTCCTGGGACCTGTTACCGTAGTCACTTTCCATCACAAAGATTAAGGGAAAAAAACTTGATCCTGACCTTGGGGAAATGCACAAACTGCTGCTGCTGATCTCACTGCGGCTCTGGCCACAGGCATAGAGTCAGATAATATGAGCTCTGAGGGAACTCCTGGTATTTGTCTCAATCAGTGGAGACTTGGTGGCCAACAGGGGACACTGTGTGGCTGTAGTGCGACAAACACGGCAATGAAAAAGAAAAAGAAAAGAGTAAAAACGACTTTAAATTCTCAGATTATTGGATTCCTTGTGAGAATAATGTAACAAAATTACTTTTGGCCAAATTTAATGACCAGTAGCGACAGTTTTATTTCCCCTTCTGTCTGTTATTATACTTTACAGTATATACATTACATTGCATCCCTTCTGTTACATTTCCTCATCTATGCTTTGAAATTATAAATAGCTCCCTCTGAAAAACACCACACACATATATAGGCGCACACATACACAGTGTTGCTGTTATGTTAAAGTGTGTATCAGGTTTTCCTGCACTTCTCCCGTCCCAAAGAGACCATCTTATTCCCACAGTGGTGCAATGGAAGATCCACCAGTGCACCAATGAGACTTCCCTGCAACTGATAACATCCCCTGCCATTCAGGACATGAAAACAAGCTTCATTATCTTAAATACATCATTATCTCCCCTCTTAATTAATGATGATACATACAGAGCCTGCAAAAGGTGTTTTTGTGTAGAATATGTTTTTCTGGTGTTTATTTTTACACCTAATTCAATGATAATTGATATAATTGGGATATATAACAGTGTTAAATGAAACAAAGATACAAGAATAGAATTAATTGATTTAAAAAATGTAAGTATATAACATAAAATAATAGATTAAACCATAATAGATCGCTGATTAAACCAGTTGTGTTTTAGAGGTGGCATTGTAAGTTGAATGGAGACGACCCGTGAGTATTTAAGGAAGTGATGTAAGTGTAAATGGCTGTACCCCACCTCTTGCCGAGTGTGTGCTGGGAGAGAATTCAGCACCCTGCAAGCTTAAGCATGTTTAGCAAACACAGATCTGGACTATAATGTATGTGGGAGACTCTGAAAGCGGCAGACAGCTCTATAGTCATATAAAACCAAAGTTTAACTTTTTGGTCCTATTAAAATCTATTATTTGGTGTAAGCCAAATAAATAAAAAAATAATAAAAATATAAAATGTAAAAGCATGTACTGCAAAAGTCAATTAACATTAAAATGAAATAGAAAAAATGGCAATAAAAATGTAAAATAAATAATACTATGAAAGCTGCACAATAGATTTTTTTCATGGAAACAGTTTTATACAGGGATGTGCAAAATATCGATGAGGGATTCTTCAAAACTTCATGGAATGATGTACAAGGCATATCTGCAATGTACAAATATAATAGTACAAAAGATGTGCGTTAATGTAAGAGACAGATTTTCTATGAATCTATGGTACTATTGAATCAACCCTTTAAAACCTGGAGAGACATCAGTTTTCTTTTGCTGCACTCAGACACCTTTCACAAGCATCTAAATTGATTTGGATTCTTTCGAAAACATGCTAAAAAGGTAATGAGCAACTTGCAAGAATATGTTAAAATGTGACAAGAAAAATAACATAAAAAAAGAAAATAAAGAGATGGGGGAAATTATTAGAAAATTATTTAAAAAATAATATTTTTTATAGTTTATTACAGAATAGAAATCTCTCCCTCTTTTTCTCATTATATATATATATGTGTGTGTGTGTGTGTATTTAGCACTTTTTCAGGTCATTTCCTTGTTTGTTTGGGGTTTTTTTTTTACTACTTACTAATTTTTAATAATTCCTTGCTAATTTTTGGGTCACTTCTTGTTAAGTTGCTCAGTGCCTTTGTCGTGTCATCTTGAAAGGATTCGGCCAATTTGCTCAGCTTTTAAAGGGTTAAAAGTGGTTAAATACTTCCTCAAGAGATTCATATTCACTTTAAAGTTGAAAGATTAGTTTCTGTTGATCACTGTCAAAAATGTCCTAATCACAGCACATCCATGTGATTCACAGTGGAAAAATAGGTACACATGAAAAGTCAGTGGTATAACCCTAGAGCCAGTGTGACCCCCACTTTAGGGTCAGCTACATATATTAAGAGGAATTTATTTATTTACGTATATATTTATTTATTTTTGAAATGCAATTGAAAAGGGAATCTTAAAGAGTGTGAGAGATTGAGAGGCCCCTAACTCCCAGTTCCTGTGTTATCACCCTGGTATCTATCTGCCATCTGTCCCATCAGCACGTCTCTTCTTATACGACAAAGTAACTGGAAACGATTTATTGCCTATAACTCATTCAAGAGGGCGCTTAATATGACCGCACCAGGGGGAGCAGTAATTGAACAGTACAGACATGAACAACCTCCCCTTGCCGTGGCAGCTTTACAACAACTCCCACAGTTATTATTCTGTAACATAGCCATAAAAGTGTATGCGTGCAATTATGTACCAGCACACTGTGCATTGATAGCTGGCTGCACAGATAATAACCTATTACATATTAATACAAAGTTAATTTCGCCGGCCCTACAGAGTACACTGAATCTTGTTACACTTAATATTAAATCAATGTTTATTATGGTGCATGAGAAAGGGTGACATAATGATCCATTACAGTTTCATGAGTGCTTTGGTTGTTCACGCTGGCACGGGATTTGAATAATTAACGGCTGTGATCTCAGCTGCACCGGAACCCGTCATAGCCAGCTGCAGTCAGGAGGGGGCAGTGTTGGAATATGGATGTTCATTCATGAAGTCCTGTCACCTCAATGGGATTCATTCAGTAAATCTTTGATGGTGTGCTCCATTGTGTTGCTCCGTCCCAAACATGTATTACATGACAGTATAATGTAACATGACACCACAGCAGAGTGTACAGTGTGATGTGGGGTATGCATTAGATTTAGTGTCATGTTTTATAGCTTTAAATACACATTGTTATGATCAGGCATTGACCTGCTGTGGTGTAGTTTATGCCAGCAGATTTTCTGTATAAATTATGCGTGTGAGTGTGTTGGTTTAAGTTTCCAAGTAACTGTTACCAAGGTTGTAACTGTCTCCATGCAGCAAGAAAGAAATACAGTAGCCTTCATGCTGTTAACCTCATTAATTCAGTCCTGCTTTTTAATTAAATGTATGATTCTGCATTGATTTAATTGTTACACGATCAGCATGTTGAACAGATCCGTTGAACTCAGACTCCAGCAGAGTCTGATCAGTGTTCAAAAATTACTGCCACCTTTTTATTTCCCTCGCAGGCACAAGTGGTTTAAAACAGCACGAGCACATTTTGAGGATTCAGCTTGCCTTCCAGTTCATTTTCAGCTTTGAGCTGTGTGTGAAACGGCGTCTTCACACAGCAGCTCATTTTACAGTCACTCTCTCCCTGCGCCCTCCTCGCTAATTAGCCTATCTCTATGCCCGTGTGCGTGTCTCTGTGTGGAACTTGCTAAACAAGCACATCGTTTGAAACCATTCATTCATCTCTGCTCTCTTCAGCTGCTGTCATGGCAACCTCGTATGACTGGCAGAAAACAGACCGCAGTCTCTGAGCTCCAGTCAACCCAGATGCTTCAGAGCACGAACACACTCTTATGGGCAGATGAAGAGTTGTGATATCGAGACACCGGGGCAGACACAGACTGTGAGGTGAGTCACAGAGGCCGGGGAACTGGGTTATCTAGCACAGTGTTCACTTTTCTGCGATTTACTGTGAACCACGTCACTAATGCAGAAATGATTCGACATTAAAATGTTTTCTGGTGGAGGTGGGGGGCTTGCAGTGTTGCAGCTTTTGTGTAATGTTTTGTTTTCACAGGACCAGGATGGCGCATCTGGCGTATCAACCCCTGCTTCCCACTGGAAACAAGTATCTGCAGCAGAAATGGGACAAGGCTTCATATGGGTTACACAGGGAAAAGGTGAGGAGAATATTTACTTTGGTTTTAGAGGTGACATTAATAACTGTCCTTATCCCATATTTTGAATATTTTGACCTACACACAAAGCTTCTATTTTAATCAAAAACCAACCAGATTAACCTGTTACTAGGGATGGGAATTGGTAAGATTTTTTCAATACAAATGCCATTATCGATTCTGTTTTTCAGTCAGATTCTTTATCACTTTTGTTACTGATTCTTGATCAGTTTCTGTGGGGGGAAAAGTAGGACTACACAGGTTTTATCATGTCCGAGTAGAAATAAAAGCATTCATGTGACTCAGTTGTACAAAAGCTCCACTATTTTACTTTTTTCTTAGCCAAAGGAAACATCTGTTAGGCCTGCTTGCATGTCACTAATGTTATTATCACAGACATGGTCGGTTGGGAGGCAGTGGCACTCGTGTGTGGAGTACCAAACACATGGCATTCCTGGAATTTAAGTTCATGTTGTGTAAGCCAGTGGCTCCCAACTGGTCCAGCCACAGGGTCCAGATTTCTCCTTCGTCATTAGTTCAAGGTCCACACAGTTTAACACATTCAGTATCATACTTGCATTTGGCCATGTTGTCGAGCTAGTTTGCTGTCTCTGTCAAGTAGCTGTCTGTTAGTCACTCACTCTACAGCAGGAAACAGCACTTCAAGATTGAAGCTATGTGCCGGAAATTCACTGTGCTGCAAAATAAAGTGTGTTTTTTACAAACTTGACAAGTTTGCGAGTCCCTTGCAGTCCATTCAGAATGGACCCACGACCAACTTTTGGACCGTGACCCACCAGTTGGGAACCACTGGTGTAGGAAGATGTTTCAGCATATTGCTGGTGTTTCCACCCTAATATGAAATGAAATGAAAAATATTTTTTGTTCTTAGTTCAAGGTTATGTTTACTTATATCTCTTAAAGCTTTCATTATCTTTTTTTATTGCAAGACAATGCAAAACACTGACAAAACAACAAAGACAGTGAATACAGGTCAGAGAGATGTTCCAAAGACAGCTGGAGCACATATCAGGTACTTCTACAGATCCCTCTGAGATGGGCAACAGGGGCAGGGTGAGACTGGGTCAGCTCACCCCTCCTCTCAATCAGTACCACACATAAAACAACTGACTGGTAATCCCTTAAAAACCAGCACCCTCCTCATGGTCTGGGAGCAATTTTTTTTCAAGGGATCAAATCTGCACAGGGCCAGTTCCCTCCTTTAAGGGTCTGGGGGCGACCCAAAGTCGGACATATCAGTTGAGATAAAGAAACACAACCCACCTGCAATCATAATAATAATAGTAATATTAGAAAATAAATAATAATAATAATAATTATTATTATTTTTATTTTATTTTTTTTTTATTTGGTTTAATATTATTATTATTATTATTATTATTACAATTTTTATTTTTATTGTTCTTACTTTTATTTATTATGATTGGTATTTTTTCTTTTTAGATTTTTTTAAATTTGGTTTAATATTATTATTATTATTATTATAATTACTTTTATTTATTATTATTGGTATTTTTTCTTTTTATTATTTTTTATTTGGTTTAATATTATTATTATTTTCTTATTTTTTTTATTGTTACTATTGTTATTATTACTTTTATTTATTATTTGTATTTTCTTTTTCTTAGTTTTTATTTTGTTTATTATTATTATTATTATTATTTTGTTGTTTTATTGTTGTTGTTGTCATTATTATTTCCTTTCTTTTTTTCTTTTCTCCTCTTCCCTCACCCTTTCACCTGTCAACCTGTGGAGTATCTCACACACACACACACACACGCACACACACAGCAGCCAACATAACCTCTCCCCCTTATCCCCTGACAACAGTTAATTTACTGCCCTGTGCTCACATTTGTTATCACCTTGGAACTGGTTCTTAATTCCCATCCCAACTGTTTTTCCAATCAGTTAGTGTGTGTTTTCTCATTATTCAGTACCTTACACACACCTGTATGTCTCTTTATTTCTTCCCAGGTGAAGTCAGCTAAAGCAACAATAAACACAGCTCCACCAAAGACCTACGCTCACCTGACTCTCAAGCTGAAGACCCAAAAGGTTTCTGTTTTATCTCTCACGTTTTCAGCTCAGCTCACATCATGTCCACAGGGTGGCAGCAGATGATCTCACTGCTGAAATCATACAGTGAAGTCTCACCATGAGAAATGTATAGCCTCAGTAAATGTAAATGTATATACATTTTTAGCCTCAATTCAAAAAAGGAAATTACATTGCCAGCTCTGTACATTGTGTTTCTACCTTTAATCACATTAAGCTTGAAGAGGAATGGGCGATGAAGATTCAAAGGGAAAACAATATGCTTATGGAGAAGATATCACACATCATGAGGACGACAGGAGGAGTTGACAACAAGAACTTTTACGACAGAAAAAGGTTAGTTAAGGTTGTATCAGAACTGTCAGTGTAAAATTACATATTCAAGTCAGGCAACAGGTTGTATTGCCAAGAAATGAGGCAGCCCTTGAAACTAAAAACCCAGCTGTAAAGCCTGGTTTTATTCTTCACTGTAGCCTTGGCAAGGAGAAGCGACAGCTGGAGCTGCTGCGTATCACCAAGGAGAATCAAATGATCCTGTTGCATCTGAGCCAGTGCAGGTCTCACTATGACGTGAGGAGGTGGCACGAGGACTGGGTCAGAACTCTGAAGGTGATGGACAGCATTGCACGTTACCCACGAGGAACTGCCAATCTGCAAAAGGTTCAAATGTTTTCTTTTTTTAAAAGATCAGTAACATTCATTTACTAAACACAATCTGTCACGTCTGCACTCATATTCACTTGACCTGTACCAAGTGATCTTAATTGTATATCATTATGGATATCTTTTTGTGTGCTGATACCAGGGACAGGAAAAACCCACCAAGAGGTGCAGTGATTGTAGTAAAGAGCAGAAGATCGGCCCTGCAAGCAACAAGGCCAGTGGCAAAGCAGAGTCTGAGGAAGATGAGAAGAGGAAGGAAAACAGCAAGAAAGAAAGCACAGGAACAAAGATACAGCAAGACACAGCGACATACTCTGAGCCAACAACATCTGACACCACTCAGATGACAGCAGATAAACCCCCTCACACTGCTGAAACATCGTCCTCTCCTGAAGGATCTGAGTCGTCCAACCCTACTCACACACCTTAAACACTTGAGCAGGAGACTGCAAGTCCTGTAGGGGGATGAAATGTCTTGTCTTTTGGCAAACTTGTATTTTTTTTTTTTGCTCACTAAAGACAGTATGTTAGTTTTGAAAAAGAAAGTGTTAGCTCCGACATCGGTGGACGCAGATATTGTATGGGACTTGTATGATATTTGGTACTGGATTAGTCCTAAATAAAGCAGTAATATTACTCTGTATCGGCTGTGTACTGAGATAGATTCAAATAAAAACTATATTTCTGTGGTCAATGTAATATTCACAAACACAATGATAACACTTTGTAATTTGTTTCTTTGATAACAACAAATAAATGAATCAAATAAAAGTGTTGGGAAGGTTATTTTTAAAATGTAATAGGTTACAGATTACTAGTTACTCTGTTAAAAATGTAATAAGTATTGTAACTGTTTTAGTTATTTAATCAAAGTAATGAATGTATAATTCTACATATAAGCCTTTACCGAAAATAATATATTCAGCTGTAACCAATTTATAATCAAACATTTTGACTTGTAACTGTAATTACATAGTTTTTCTCAGTAACTGATTACAGATACATTTATTTTGCATTTTAATTACATGTAAAGTAGCAGAGGACTTTTTTCTTTGACAAAATTAAAGACATTACACCATAAATTAATGCAGAAAAAAATTCACTAAAATGCAGAAATGACCCTCAAACAGCCCCTTTCATGTGTGTGTGTGTTTAAACGAAACCTGTGCCCATGTCAGTGGTTGATGTTATAGGGGGACACACCCAAATTCAATAATTACAGTATGTTATTTCCATGTCCTAGGAAAGTTTAATCAATGTTTGTGAACATGAGCGACTCTTGCCTAAGTCTCAAACCTATGATGTCATAGGGTATAAAGTTTGAGCTGCTCCATAGACAATGAATGGGAGACTGATTTTGTGGACTCACAGAATATTGTTTCCTTTTTATACCCAAATGAGCTTTATTCTATTGTATTGTTCTCCGTTCTTAAACAGTAAATGTACCCACACCTTTAGAACATTCCCCTGGGTGCTCTCAGTGTCACCTAGATCAGTGGTCCCCCAACAGGTCCAGCTTCTGGATCCAGATTTCTCCTCAGTTGTTACTTCAACATCCACATATTTTAAAATATCTAGTGTCATACTTGTATTTGGCCATATCGTCAAGGTAGTTGGTCTGTTATTCACTCCTTCACAGCAGGAAACAGCACCTCAAAGTGTAAGCTTTGTGCCTGAAATACACTCTACTTCAAAATATAGTTTTTTTCTTTTTTTACAAACTCACCACGTTCCCAAATTACAAATGTAGAACATCTGTCCCAATTCATTGTCTATGGAGCAGCTCCAGACTTGATACCCTATGACATCACTAATTTGAGTTTTAGCACTGTAGTTTTTGGATTTGGGAGAGAGTTGTTCATAATATTTTTGAGCAGTCTTGGACCAAAGGAATTATATGTATATGACTTTTGAAAATAGGCGTAGTTCCCCTTTAATATTTATAAACACAATGATAACCCTTTGTAGATTGTTTCTTTAATTACAAATAAATAAATCAAGTAAATGTGTATATCGCTTTATATTTATGAAGTTATATTACAGCTAGATATATCACGGAAGTAAAAAAGAAAGACCCGGCTTAACGCGGAACTGTCTGTCGTGTAGTTTCCTGACGGCACCATTTGTCAGAACACTCGTTGCAGAAAGAAGCCGCGGATTTGATTTTACGCAGCTAGCAAGCTAGCACCTACTGTTTTGTGCATAGTTTGATACACAGCTTTTCTCCGTGTCTAAGAATGACACGCTTTTGATAGTCAAACTGATATTTTAATAAAGACAAATCAAAATGAATCTCGACAGACTGAGAAAGCGAGTACGGCAGTACATCGACCAGGTAAGAATTATTACTATCTTACTTTCTGTGCTCCAAGCTAATGCTAGCTTGAGAGCCAAGCTAGCATCAATGGTAAACAGTCATAGCTTGGCTTCCCGGCTAACTTAAAGCTACCACACAGCTACCAACAATATAAATTTATATCAGAGTGACTCTTTGTTTGTCTTTGTGTGTTTGTTTACAGCAACAGTATCAAAGTGCTCTGTTTTGGGCCGACAAGATAGCGTCACTTTCCCACGGTGAGTACCGTTAGAGCTGTTTATGTTAGCCGACACGTTAGCCTACTAAACTGTCAGCTAAAGTTACAAAGCTAATGTTTGGAGAACTGGCGTTTTGCAGGGAGATAAACCGTGTTTTGCTTATATTGTTACGCACAATCATAGCTGAAAATAAACTTTTTACTACTGGTGGTGGTGACAGTAGCTCGCCAACAGTTGCCACAGTGTTGTGCAGCCTGTCAGTGATGACTCCCTAACGTCAGATATGTACCGCTTTGTGTTGCATGCAGAGGATCCACAGGATATCTACTGGCTAGCTCAGTGCCTTTATTTGACCTCACAGTACCACAGAGCCTCCCATGCCCTCCGTTCACGAAAACTTGACAAGGTAATTGCAGGTTATGTGTGTGTTGTATACATGCACAAAGCTATTGGCTGGGAATTGAATCATAATGGTTAATGTATCTAATCAATGTGAAGGACGTATGTGTGAGTGTGTCTGAAACAAGCCTTGTCTTCTCTGTCACAGTTGTACGGAGCTTGTCAGTATCTTGCTGCTAGGTGCCATGTAAGTAACTTTAAAACATATACTGTGTCATATAATACAATATAATCTAGATCAGGGGTGTCAACTCATTTTGGTTCACGTGCCACATACAACTCAATTTTGATCCCAATTTAACTACCATCAGTTCCAACATTTTCCCTTTTTTTTGTAAAGAATTACAAGTTCTGTAGACGTTCATCCTTTTACAAAACAAATGAACAGCCTGAGGTGTCTAAAGAAAAATAAGTGCAATTGCAACAGTATGTCTCAGTTTTTCCACAGTCAGTCTACTACTCACTGTCATTACATGTGCATTTATCCATACGTTTCCTGATGCAGATTCTTTTGAATTTAAGCTGCTGTTTTTGCGCAATGCTCAATATCTCTAAACATGGTCACACTAAGTATTCATTGTTATATCAGAGACCTGTATTCTGGTCAGGGTGGAAAAGCCTCTGAAGCAGAATTTTACCAGAAGTAGGCAACGAAGTGTTTAACTTGCTCCTGAAACCTGGCCCACAGGCCGTATGTTTGACACCCCTGATCTAGAGAAACCTGCCAGATAATTTGTTTCTGACTGTTTCGTCCAGTATGCTGCCAAAGAGTTCCAGCAGGCCTTGGATATCCTGGACTCGGAGGAGCCAGCAAGCAAGAAGCTGCTGGACAGGAGCGTGAAAGAGGACAACGGGACACCAGAGTCAACCAAGGACTGGGACATGTCCCCTGCCTCTGTAAGTCTAAACTGCTTGTACTGCGTACACTTGGGCGCTTTTGGGCGCTCCAGTTTGATGAAAGATTTTGGACCGTCTTGTTTGTCAGTGTTGTGTGATGTAATCTTATTACTCAGCATTTATCTGTTCCTCACGACTCATCTTGTTTTTGCTGTTGCTGCAAATATGAGGATGTACTGTTTTTCAGCCATATGTAGTTACACTTCCCACAAGTACTCTCATCACCAACTACAGTTTTTTTTATCCTTGTTGATAGAAATCATACACACTTGCAATTGTTTAACCCTTCTTTTGTATTGTAGAGAATATACAAGGTTCCAAGAATTCTAAAATGCAGTGTTACACATGCAGTCCCTATACATACTTTATTTTCACAAGTTTAAAAACCAATATTAGTAATGATTGTAATTTATTAAAGGAAAGGCCTACAGAATAGATAAAGTTGTACAGCAATAGTGATAGGCATGCAGTGTTTAAGTCATTGCAAAAACATATTTGCGAGCTAGGAATTTGAAAACAATCTTTTTTTTTAACAGAAGAAAACTTTTTCACAAACAGCATCATATAAGTGAACTATTAGATATTCCTTTCACCCACAATAGTGCCGTATGTGTTCATTGTTTCTAGTTCGACATCAGATTTCTTTTTCTACGTTAAAACACTACACACTAGATGCAGTAATCTTCGCTGTCTTTTATGTCATGGAGTTCACCTGCTCACAGTTGTCCCTGCAGTTCTGGCTAGATTATTATAATTAATTTTATGTAGTGGTTGAAAAAGATTCAAGTCTTGCTCTGGACATGGCCATGTATAACCACTGTAATTAGGGAAGCACAGTAGTTTTGGTGTGTCATCGGTATCGGCTGATATTGGCTTTAAAAGGAACTATCAGAATTGGCCAACATGCTTTTTCCTATTTTGCACAATGAATGAATATTACATACACTGAAAAGCATTGTATTACATGTCTCCCTCTGCTGGTGGGCCGTCACGATAAGAGTATGCATGCATCATATGATGTTAATTCCACTACAGAAGAGACTTGATGATCACTTAAATTAGGTCGGAAAAAAGTGGATATATCGATACTGTATTGGTTATCGGTCAAATGAATTGTTACATATTGGCATATCGGATATCAGCAAAAAATCCAATATTGTGCAGCTGTCATTGTAGTAACAGTTGAGGTCAGCAGATGTGATTTTGAGCAAGCAAGTTATGTGAAATATAACGTCGGCATAAACTATCATCCAACGCTACCATCAGGGAGTGTTGTCAGAAATCATCGATTTGTCAATACATAGCGATTCTGAATATTTGAAACGGTTTCAATCCATATTTTCTGCAGTAACAATAAACCTGCACTAGCTGCTCTTTTAGTTTTTTGTTATGTTATAGCCTTGTGACATTGATCTGTTAATAGAAAATGTAATATTTTAGGTCCTCTGTATCAGTTTTCCCCATGGTATCAAAAGTCGTATAAAATATTTAAACATTTTTTTATAAAAGTTAGAAATTGCAGTATCATGACAACACTAATATCACGATAGGAGAGTTGTTTGAGTTGGCTGTGGCTCAGGAGGTAGAGCTGTCCACTAATCAGAGGGCTGATGGTTCAATCCCTCGTCCCTGCTATCGACATGATTTATGTGTGAATGGATGAATGCTGCACACAGAGGTCACTATCGCTGAGACTAGAAAAGTGCTGTACATGCAGTCCGCTGGCTGTTTTAAATTCCTGGTCCAGTTTTGTTAATGTCATTGATGAAGCTTTAAAATGACATGAAGTTATTAAGTTATATTATGAGCATTTACTAGAGACTCTGTCGTCTGCTTTCTCTCAGTTCTCCTTATTCTCTCTTTTAAATATCTCAGATCAGTAGCTCCATCTGCCTCCTGCGGGGCAAGATCTATGATGCCATGGACAACAGACCACTGGCCACCTCCAGCTACAAAGAGGCCTTGAAACTGGATGTGTATTGCTTTGAAGCCTTTGACCTTTTAACGTCTCACCACATGTTGACTGCACAAGAAGGTGAGGCTGATCTGTGGCGGTGATGTGCACTCTAGCCCATAAATTTCCTACATATATGTGCCATTTATGATCGTTTCAGTGATTTGTAAAATATGTGAAATGTGTTGTTGTAATTTTTCAATAGAAAAAGACTTCCTCGACTCTCTTCCTTTGAGTCAACAGTGCACTGAGGAAGAGGAGGAGCTGTTACACTTCCTATTTGAGAACAAGTTAAAGAAGGTAGGTGGTGCTCTGCATTTAGTTTTGAGAATTATTTTGTATGGCTTTGTCCTGTCACCTTACTCTGCCTTCCTTGCTTCATCTCCTTCCCCACCTACTCACATTTACACCCTGCACCCACCTTTCACACACATACATAAACAAACTCTTCCTCTCCTTCCTTCTGCAGTACAACAAGCCCAGTGACCTTGTGGTGCCAGAGATGGTCAATGGTCTTCAGGACAACCTGGATGTAGTGGTGTCTCTCGCTGAGAGGCATTATTATAACTGTGATTTCAAGATGTGCTACAAACTCACATCAATGTAGGTGTCTCAAGGTTTCCTCTCAGTTTGTTTGTGTGCTTGTGTGTGTGCATTTAATTGTTCTGCAAATGATGCAGAGTCTTATCGGGAGTTATTATATGACAAGGATGATTCTCAATTTTTCCAACACACATCTGTGGTGTCATTAAAGCCTTTGAGCACGATACCACTCACTGCATTTTAGGGTTTTAAATAGAAGTGGTTCAAAAATCAGGACGTGACATTTCAGTCTTAATGGACAGTTTCATCCCTTATCACCTTGTTCACATGCTTCCTTGTTTAATCTGGCCGCAGCCACTCGTGCCAATGTCCACATCATATTGGAAGAACAGGATATCAGAGGTGTGTGTTTCAGTAATGTAACCACACACCTCTGAGTCACTTGTACAGTGATCACCTCTGTCCAGGTCAAATTGATCCATATAGCCATTTTTTTTTTCTTTATCTTTATTTCTGACGAGGGTCACCATCTAATTGACATTTGTGTGTTTATTACAAGTGATGTAAAGTAATGAAATGGACAGCTTCACTATTTATTGAATTTTATTGACTGTTTCAAAATACGGCCGAGCTTTTTCATTAGGCTGCGGATGCATTACATTACCGCTGGGCATTATCAATCCACCATGACGAGGACGGCTTTCACCACAGGGGCTTTACAGCACCATTCGTTTTCTGTCTCCATGACGAGCAGCCCTAAGCTTTGAGGAGACTACGCGTTTGATTCAAAGAAAATTACTTTCTTTGTCCAGGCATGAATTCGATGTGCGTGCAGCACCAGCCTCAGGTAGCCACTTAGAAGCAGATGGGTTCCTGAGAGGCGAGGCTTGTGCCATAGAAATAAAGTTAAAAAAAAATAGAATTACAGTAGTTTTATATTGTTTTTCTACATGTTTTCATGTAAGAAAAAATCCAAAATGAACACAGTAAGCAGGCTGCTTCTTTACTCAAAGTGAATTATGTCAGATTCAGATTCAGACGACTTTATTAATCCCACCGGGGGCAATTTGTTTTTCTATTTCAGGGTGATGGTCAAAGACCCCTTCCATGCCAACTGTTTACCAGTCCACATAGGAACTCTGGTGGAGCTTGGAAAAGCAAATGGTAAAATACATATCAACCGCTGATTTAGTTGTGAATTATTATGATTGATTAATTTTTCTTATTAAGCTTTTTGCGTTTTTGCCCCTGCAGAGCTATTTTACCTCTCACACAAACTTGTAGACTTGTATCCCAACAACCCAGTAAGTGTTGCATCTTCCCCCCATCCATCCATTTCCCTGTTTGCCTCATTTCCAGTACATCATAACCAAATAAAAACGTTTTATCAGGTTTCCTGGTTTGCTGTCGGGTGCTATTATCTCATGGTCGGCCATAAAAACGAACATGCTCGGCGATACCTTAGGTTTGTATTTGCACACGCTCAAAAGAAAGTACATTCTGTTTAAGGCCACATTACAGGCTGTTTATATACATATTGGTTATTATATGTCTCCTGTAGCAAAGCCACTACGCTGGAGAGGACGTATGGTCCTGCATGGATTGCCTATGGTCATTCATTTGCAGTGGAGAGTGAGCATGACCAAGCCATGGCTGCCTACTTCACTGCCGCTCAGCTGATGAAAGGGTAGGTACATGACTGACAGGTCCTGGAGTTCTCAGCTCCACATATGAAGCCTTTATAAATGGGTGACCTTTTAGCTGACAATTTTGCCATTTTTAATGACACTTGTGACAACCAATGTCTCCCGCAGGTGTCACTTACCCATGCTTTACATCGGCCTGGAGTACGGTCTGACTAACAACTCCAAGCTGGCAGAACGTTTCTTCAGCCAGGCTCTCAGTATCGCTCCAGAGGACCCATTTGTCATACACGAGGTGGCGGTCGTTGCCTTCCAAAACGGAGAGTGAGTCATGCAGCCACAAACACACACAATAACACTGAGGCCTCTAGTTTGACAAAGGTAGTATAAATGTAATTGGCAGCACAAACTGATGTTGGCACAAAGCGGTGGTATTTGTAAAAGCTGGAGGAGTCAGGAGTAAAATATGAACTTCATGTTCTGTACCAGCCTCAAAAGCGACTGTCAACAACCGAAATGAAATCACTGAATGACCAATAACTTGACTGGCCAAGTGTGGAACCTGTTTCTGTTCATGTCTGTTTGGCAGTCTTGTTGCTACCTCAAAGATTTACATGCAATGACTGTCATTTACATTGCATTACCATCTCATAGTAAAGATTTTAACTATCCCTCATAGTGTCAGATTACAAAGGGACATGTTCTCTGAAATAACCCCTTTGCTATCTAGCCATACAGGTAGCTTTATTTTGATTTGTGGGGGATGAAGAAACTAGATACCTAAGAACTTTGCAGAATCAGATAAAAATGATAAGCACTTTTTTCTCTGTATTCTGGGTATTGATATTTTAAAGCAAGGAAACAGCCACAGATTGCACAAATACATATGTTTCTCATGTCCTCTGTTTTAGCTGGAAGACCGCAGAGAGGTTGTTCCTTGATGCAATGGAGAAGATCAAAGCCATAGGGAATGAGGTAGCGTCTTTTTATTTAACTGAAATAGTATGAATATGTGAATGATGAATGTCTTGAGAACATGAGCAAGTCTCTGTAAGAGTTTCTCAATATGCTTTTTGTTATTTTTCTTTAAATTTAAGGTCACTGTGGACAAATGGGAGCCTTTGTTAAACAACTTGGGGCATGTGTGTCGGAAATTGAAGTAAGTATGGAGCCAGTTTTACCCTGTATTATTTCTTTTAACAGGTTAGAGCAGCCACACTGCCAGTGTGAGCAGTGCTGCTCAGTTGCAGAACATCTAGAGAATAGGAGCCTTTTTTTCCAGCATGACGCACAGGGTTTTCCGCAAAAATAGACAGTAACAGTGGTCTTTTGATAATTATATTGATATCATACTACCTTGCACTGCCGTTTTAATGTCTTTATCTGTTACAGACATAGGATAAAATCCAAATATTTATTTTTAACTCAACATTTCCTGATTCTGTGTCAGACTGAAAGTCCTCTGACAACATTTCTCCGAACAGAATCCCTTAATTTGTTAACACAAGGCTTTTTATTGAGGCATTATGTTTTCAGTTGTTTATCCATCAGTCCCATTCTTGTGAACCAGATATCTCAAGAACACCTTGAGGGAATTTCTTCAAATTTGGCACAAACACCTACTTGGACTCTGGAATGAACTGATTAGAATTTGGTGGTCAAAGGTCAAGGTCACTGGGCCCTTGGGGACCACTGGAATGTCCTATTTCATGAATGCAATAACTTAAGAAAGCCATGAGGGACTTTTTCCAAACTTGGCACCAAAGTTCACTTGGACTCAATGATGAACTGATTAGATTTTGGTGGTTAAAGGTCAAGGTCATCGTGACCCATCACATTCTCGTGAATGCGATTTCTCCAGAACAACTTATGGGAATTTCTTCAAATTTGGCCTAAACATTCACTTTGAGTCAAGGATAAACTGATTAGAAGTTGGTGGTCAAAGGTCAAGGTCACTGTGACTTTACAAAACATGTTTTTGGCCATAACTCAGGAATTCATACGGTAATTGGTGACACTAATCTCGGGTGCCTCTGCCAGGGTAAGAGGTGTGTGAAGCATCCATGTTTTCACAGGCGTGAATGTTAATTATAGCTGCAACTTGACGGGTTCGCGGAGGCATACAACTGCAAGGCAGTAATTCTAGTTGACAACGTAGTGGCTTGCATGGCTCCATAAATTTATGGAGTATGGCTTTTAATTGCGGAAATATAGTAGTTTTATCAGCAGGCTGCTCTGCATCAGCATCACTGTCTGCGTAAACACCATGTAACGCACTCGTCACGCACTGCTCACGCAGGCAGTGTGGCCCAGGCATTACAGTGCAGTTTGTGTTTGAATGAATGGTCTTAATTAGGCCCACTGGGAGTCAGTTGCACTTGCAGCTCTTCTATAAACAGCATCATGGATCTCACGGTCTTCTTTGAGTTACCACGTATAGCACTAGTACGGGAGGCTAAATTTACCCTGAGTGTCTCATTAAAGACGATTGGAGAGGGTTCTCTCTCATTTGTACATTCCCCTCCTTGTCTTATTTTCTTTCGCCTTTCTCCTACAAGCTATTTTCAGAGGTGTATCCACTTGTTCTGTTGCAGTCATTCAGGTAGGGCCGTCATTGAGAATTAATGAAAAGACCCTTTGATGAATTATGCATAGCCACCTCTCGATAGATACAAGGGGCTCGCACAGTGTGTGGACAAGTGGTTGTTTTTATGTAGAAAGAGGGTTACCATTCATATAGGGAGATCGCCTGACGTAAACTGTTGGTGCGTCATCAACGTAACCATGCTGTAACGTAAACATAGGAAATCACAGCTGGGCCTTTGCTGATATGAAAACTGTAAGTGCCTTTGGTAAAAAAAAAAATAATTAGCTCAGTTTGAATAGGTAAGATGACTGTCACATAGCATCAAAGCACACTTAAGTCACTTAATAATCATTACTGTACAAAGGTTATGTGTGTTGTTGTGTTGCTACCTTTGGCTGCAACTTTTAAAAAGGGTTGAACAGATTATAACGGTTCTCTTCACGTTTTTCAAAAAGGTTATAACTGAATTCGGACATAATGCTCTGTTGGGAACCTGTCATTTTGAGTGTGTTTGTAAACTGTTGGCTCTCTGCACATGGATGATAGTGGCTTATGGGTGCTCTGAATCAAAACGGCCATGTTAGTCAAGATATACCAGCTGTATTTGACCTTATTCCGTCACTAAACAATCATGAAAATCTTATTCTATCACTGAACAGTGATTTACTTCTTTCAAACGTACTATTTGATAAAATGTATTTCGTCATATTTTTGCTAGGGCTGGGCAGTGTGGAGAAAATCCGATATCACAATATTTTTTGACCAGATTAGGACGATATTATAGGGTTGACACAATGAGGTTTTTGAGAAATAATCATCATTAATGTTGATACAATGACTGAGTGGGTAAAGGCAAATAATAGAACAGTCTGGTAAGTTCAGATAATTACATCACTTTACTGTAATGCAGCCTTTAAAACCAGGAAAAGACAACACTGACAATAAAACAGTGTCCAAAATCTAATTTGACATCTAGTCTTGTGTCAGGATATCAGAATAATATTGACGTATTGTTCATTTGTCCATGAAATATTGTTGAATTTGTTGATATGAACTTGTACTTGTGGTGTTTGTTTCTGTAGAAAGTACGACCAGGCACTGGAGTACCACCGCCAGGCTCTGGTGTTAATCCCTCAGCACGCCTCCACCTACGCTGCCATAGGATACGTGCACAGCCTCATGGGCGACTTTGAGAGTGCTATTGACTACTTTCATACGGTATTGTGCCTTTGCTTTAGTTTATAAGTGTTTTGTTTCTTGCATAGAAACCTTGAGTGTGAGTATTTAGCAAGAACTGCCAATAAATGCAAGCTGATGGCCTCCTCTGAGAGTGCCAGAAGGAATAGGAGTAACCTTGGACGGCAGAAGTTTAAAAGGAGAACAGAGAAGAGTGTTGTTGAAAAGTTTGCTGTCTTTGTGAAAGAATAAACATAAAAATCAGCTCCTTGACTAAACAAATAACAAGTACTTAGAAGTGCAAGTAAACACCATCAGCTGTAAGATGTCATTAAATTTAAGACTAAATAGACAAAGATATTGTATAGTTAAGGTTTTTTGTGATATTGGACTTAAAAGAAGGGTTACACTCAAGCATTATCTGTGATTGGTTGCTTGATTTTTCTTCATGCCACCAGGTATGTTTTTATGACAAATACTTGACATTGGTTTGGTGTCTTCCTGTGCAGGCACTTGGACTGAAAAGGGACGACACTTTCTCTGTAACGATGCTTGGACACTGTATTGAGATGTACATCGGTGACACAGATGCCTATATAGGTAGGATACAGCTATACTGCAGTTCAAAGGCCTTTGCACACTGAGTCAATTTTTTTTTTTTTTTTTTTACTGGTCGCTTAGTCGCAGAAGCAAAAAAAAAAAGAAAATCTATTAGGAGCTGCACCTTGTCAAAACAAATCCAAACCTATACGACTGGACCGTGTGTGAATTTAATTTGAAAGGACAGACACAGGAAGTGTCCACGCTCAGCAGTCAGACAGGAGTCAGGTTAATTTCCAGGGCTGGTACCTGCGGTTATTCCACAGGCTAGTTAATAACATGTCGGGCAGGAAATCCAAAGTGTGGGATCATTTTGAGAAGGTGAAGGACGAACCCAAGGTGATATGTAAACTCATCTTCATTGGTCGACTACAAACATGACGTATCATCTGAAACATGGAAGTAGCTACATGCCCATTAGCCCACAGCGTCATTAACAGGCGGCTCGCTCAGTGTGTGACGTGCACTTGTAGATAAAATATAGGCCTATATTAATGAAGGTTCATTAGTACGGTTTTGTATTTCTCTGTAATGTAGCACAGTGTTAACAATGTTACTGATACTATTCTTTCTCACACCTTCAACTCAAACCATTGTGTTGCCCCGCCCAAAATATATCATTTAATAATTAAATTAATATGGTAAACATGCAGGCGACTAGTCGACTAATGGCCCTAAATGATGACTGTTGGTCGACTAGAAAAATTCTTAGTCGGGGGCAGCCCTAATCATGAGACATGAGACAAGCTCCACGCCTGGGACAGAGTCAAACACACAGGGACAAGCCTACTGTTAGTATCACATGACTAACGTCACTCAATAGTTATTAAAGGGGTTTAACAACAGAGTTAAGCCATTTTAGTGTTTATTCAAGATTGTTGAGATCGTTTAATGGCTTGGTGTTGTATGTTAGCTGCTGCTGATATGTTCTATCATACAGAGGAGTAAAAACTATCCTCAGACGGTTAAGAATTTCAGCCAAAATATTCCTTTAGTTGCAAATGTTCAAATATATGTTCTGAAAAAGCAGCTGATATTTTAGACCTGTACAGTGATGTGTTATTTGTTTCCATAAAGGCACAGACATCAACGACAAGGTGCGAGGCAGCTTGAACACTCCAGCGCTGATGAAGATGCTCAACACATCAGAGCCCAGTGAACTTCTCGCCACCCCGAGGTTGGAGGACACCAGCATCACGTCCTTGGAGACGCCACTTTCAAATCAGGACAAGATGATGCTGGAGACGCCTCTGCGACTCTCTTTAACCCTCGAGTGCGATATGTACGAGAGCGACGTGATGTTAGACACCTTGTCGGACACCAGCACGTGATCTCATCCTGTCAGGAGGTGGAACTGTCGTAGCAGCAGGTTGTCATAGGGACACACATCCAGGCCCAAGGACGACTGTCACACCAAAACTTCGGCACCGGTCCTCCACCAAAGGTTTCCTGTGGATTCCCCCTGTTGTGCGTTAGATATGATTGTTTCTGTAAGTGACAAAACATAGAAGATGCTGTTGTGACCTTCCTGAGTAAAAGTGTGTGTGAATTTGTTTACAGCTCCTGCTGTACATCATATTACTTTAGCAAGAATGCACTTTAAAAGGGGAATTAACACGTGCCTTGGTGAAGGGGTGGAGTACTTGGTGTAGCATTGGACCTTGGGTTGAGCCTGGAGACACTGGCACCATGTGGCCCTCTGACACCTGACTGAACAGAGCAAACACAGCTGCACACCTCAGATCACGTCTCAAAGACTAAAGTCACTTATTACTGCCTGTGGCAGGACCCTCCGTGTTGCTTAACCTGTGGATTTACAAGTTGAATAAAGAGCCAGCTAATTACAAGCAGTTTTTGGTTAAAACTATTCTTGGAAATTCCTACAATAAACCATGCATTTATCTTAACAGATCCTAACATATCTGTGTTTTGTGTTGAAAAGATGCTTTGTCGATTTTCACCAAGCTTTGTATCATAACAATGTGGGTAGTTTGTGTAAATGAGCTTTGTCAAACTTCCCTCCATCTTACCAGCACCCAGATCTCCCTGCTCATCTCTCAGCTCAAATCGTGTTATCCAGCTGATTTTCACTGTCTCTTGGGATGTTGGTAAAACTAAGCAGTGTTGATCAAATATGACCCAAGATCCTGTTAATTCATGTCTTTCCTAAAGTGTCTTCATAAACATAGTTTAGCTTACAGTTTAAATGTAAGTCGTGATCGTCTGTTACCAGCCAGTTGACATATTATTTCCTGTGTCATAACTGACGAGCTTGCATTACATCACCCACCAGCAGGAGTGTTTATTGGCTCAGTGCAGTTTAGTGCATTCTGGTGGTTGTAGATTTTCTACCTCTTGAGCAAAAGCAAAGCTTTCTCTGGTCATGTAGCACCAGTTTCAAAAGTATGCATCTTTCTGCTGCATACACAGCCCAGTTTTACGAAACAAGACCATCTTTACAGTAGCGAAATTTTTTAAAATAGACGTAAATAGACAAGGCTCATTGAAGCTGCTCGAATTTATATATTTGTGAAAAATTAGAAACATAAGTTCTCTTGATATTGTTTGTCATCACTGTAACACTGCACAATTGAGAAGTGTTCACACAGTCAGCCCCCTCTGTCTGTCTTTAAGCTTCTGTAAAGTCTGGTAGTTCTCATAGAAATTCTCAGTGTTTTAACAGGAAATTGGTGAGGCCATGTTTCTCTGCCGGAAACCGGTGGGTTGCCCCCTCTGGGTTGGGAGAGAGTTACTGCCTCAAGCGAAGGAGTTCAAGTATCTTGGGGTGTTGTTCACGAGTGAGGGTAGAAAGGAGCATGAGATGGATCAGCATTTTGGTGTAGCCTCTGCAGTGGTGCAGGCGCTGTGTCGGACCGTTGTGGTGAAGAGAGAGCTGAGCCAGAAAGTCACCTATGCGTGTGACCGAAAGAATAAGATCGCGGATACACGCGGTGGAAAGTTTCCTCCGTGGGGTGTCTGGGCTCAGCCTTAGAGATAGGGCAAGGAGCTCGGACATCTGGAGTAGAGCTGCTGCTCCTCGTTGAAAGGGGTCAGCTGAAGTGGTTTGGGCATCTGATCAGGATGCCTCCTGGGCACCTCCAGGTTTTAGGCTCGTCCTACAGGTAGGAGGCCCCGGGGCAGACCCAGAACACACTGGAGGGATTGCATATCTCATCTGACCTGGGAACACCTTGGGGTCCCCCAGGAGGAGCTGGGAAGTGTTGCTGGGGAGAGGGGCGTCTGGGGTGCTTTGCTTGGCCTGGTGTCCCTGCGGCCTGGCCCTGGATAAGCGATGAAAATGGATGGATAGATGGATAACCTTTTTCCATGCTTAAACTAGGCCATGTCAGGTCCATAAATTTGAGGGAACTGGACCTGGAAAATCCTTGAAAGGTCATGAATTTGTTGGAGACAGTGTGGGAACCCTGATTTCATATGTGCCCATATATAATATAGTTATTAGTAGTTATAGAACAAAACCAAATAGACTTTCAACACTTTTTAACCAGTGGATCCATTGCTGTTCGCAGTTCATGTGCAGTGAAGCCATAATAATAACAATACAATCCCTCCAAAGAAAAAAACGTTCAGAGTGAAGTACATGCAGCATGAAACAGACTGGAGCTCAGACCAACCTCTCAAATGTCATGCCCCAGTTTAGGGGAGGAGTGATCTCTCCCAGCCTCACAGCTCCTCTCCATCCCTTCTCTCGCATCCACACACCACATACAGTCATCTCCCCTTCACCTCCTGGACCTTTATTTCCCAAATGGAGAGCTGCTGTAGTAACCTGAGGAGAGATGGGCTGTACTCCGTCTAAGTCGGCCGTCATTTACTCCCAGGACAAGGTCTGCCGGGACCTGGACACCTGCTCTACTTTTGTCCCCAGCCTGAAGAGCTCCGTGTCCACACCAGAGAGACCTCGGCTGTGTGTGGAGAGCTGCAGTGGCAAGCAGGCTTTCCTCAATGGTGAGTTTATGGTATCCACCAGGCTTTTACGCACAGTGATCCAGCCTTAAAACTGCTGTAAGATGCATTTGAGAAGATTCATGTGCACAGATTTTTTTCTATTTGTAAAGTTAGTTTTGTTTACCTTGTTTATTCGTCCCCAGTTCCCTGCAGAGACGTCCACGGGCGGTCGGTGAGTCAGTCCTACCCTGAGTGCTGGAGCCCCGCGGGCAGCTCTCACAGCTCGGACCAGTTCAGCACGAAGCCCCGCAGCCAGACTCCGGAGCTGCACGGTGACACTGAGGGGAGCGCTTAAGTGACTCCAGCCTGCAGTGATGGACAGACACTGGGACATTTATTGATGAGCACAACAAGTGGGAGTCGGAAAAAAATGTTTATTACCCTTCTACGTTTACGCAGTGATGCAGCGGAGGGTCAGTGCGCAACACACCGATGTTTGATCTTTAAATAAACGTGTCTCTTAAGTAAGTGTTATGGATGTGATTGTGGCATTTAAAAGACAGTGCAGAACCATTTACTAAGGTAGTGTCCCTGTTGCATGCGGTGGTTGAATTTGACAAGTTGCACATTATGTTTTAATATGAATATTATCAGAAGTCAGGGAGGCTGTAGACAAGGGTGGAAAGTAACGAGGTAGCCTACATTTACTCAAGTACTGTACTTAGGTACAATAAGGTACTTGGTGAGGTGCTTGTACTTTACTCTAGTATTCCCATTTTCTGCCACTTTATACATTCAGAAGGAAACATTCAGGGTGTCTTCAGGTCCTTCAAAGGTCTTAAAATGCTAATTCAATATAAGGCCTTAAAGCTCATCAAGTAGTCCTAATTTGAATTTGTGAGGCTTTAATTGCTACAAACATTTTATCCATTTTCATTCATCTATCTTTTAGTTATTTATTTTGTCAAAATGAGTCAAGCTCTTCTGTGTGAAAGGCTGATCTTACAAATCTCGATAACTACCACTGAGCCCAACACACTTTATGTACTTGCACTTACCAGTTCACAAAATGTAGATTAACCAAACTCACTCCAATAATCATATTCTCACATAAAACTTAACTCTGCACAGGACAGCCTGCCTGCAGACCTGAGGGCCACAGAGATGTTGATGTTTAAAAAGCAAACTCAAGACCTACCTTTTTATTTTATTATTATCTCTAGTCCATACCCATTGAGGGCACAGTTGCCCACGTACAGTTTCACATGGTGTGTGTTTGGGATACAGGTCATAGGAAATTGCAGATTAAATAGTCAATTGAACCCATTAAGAAGAGCAATGTATTCAGACAGAGT